>NC_133751.1:78516803-78729303 GCF_036562045.2 Rhinolophus sinicus | reverse complement strand
CCCAGGGAGAAATTTCAAGATCAAAATAAATTTCTAGGTGACTTTAAGCCTATTGAAGACAGCCCAAATTACTCTTTTGTGAGTAATTCGGTTTATTTTTTAATGTTTAAAAAACAAAACACAGGTGGGATTATTCCTGCTGTGGTTTGGAAATTTAAAAAGAACATTAAGGCTTAATCCTCAGTTCATCCCCAGAAATGGGGAGACCACTCCCTCTAGGTCCCCAGTGGAAGAGGCTGGAATCTCCTCTTGTTCTCCAGAGGTAGCTGGAGCCTTAAAAATGTGTCTGAGATGGAGAGTGGGCACCTTGAGCTGCCACCCTAGAAACCCAGCAAGGAGAACACTGGGTACTGAGCCAGAGGCCTGTTCATAGAAGCGGTGTTCTCTGAGCAGCTGTGCCAGCCTGTGCTGAGATTTGGGCTAGCAGGGACCAGATACAATGGTAGAGGACCAGCATACAACCGGATTCAGTGCAGGGGAGGAGGCCATGAATAGAATGAAGCAAGGGCTCTTCCACTGCATGTGGAAGCTGACTGGACCTCAATTTGGACTCTACCAATTCCTCAGGGCTTTGAAAACTGAGGCAGAAAGGAATGGATAGAATCCTAATGAAAAGGTACTTGATTTTCTACTAATCTAGCAGGTGGGAGTTTACTGGTTTTAATTTGATTTGGCGACATAAAAGCATCATAGTCATGTCTGAACCCCAATTAGCAATTTAACAATATTGAACATAAAGCTATTTTCTAAGAAATGGTATGTTAACGATTCAAAATACCATATTTCATTGGTTCTAAGACATAACCCCTCCTTTCCCCCCATCTCCCCAATCTCTTAAATGCATTTTACAGTTGATACCTTACGTTGACTATGGGCAGTTGTGACCTTGTTGTCATTACCTGACATCATTCACTAAGGTCAAGAAAGTGACAGCTTCGAAAGTGGCAGAAGAAGGTCAGTGATTTGGAAGAAAACCCAGTGGAACAGTGTTTCCAAAATACTGTGTCACCAATGTTCTTGCTGCCACAAAGAGTGATGTGGTGTGGAAAAACAAGGCTACTGATAACTGAGTCAAAAGGTAAAGCAGAAGAGTTAAACTCCCAAGGTGAAGAATATTTAACAGTAATTTAACTTAGCTTTTGCTTATTTTCCTTTTTTTTTTTGAATAGATATCTTCCTCCTCCAAGCCCCACACCTCAGGCTAACCACGTGAAAAACATCAGACAAAACTAAATTGAAGGGCATTCCACAAAATACCTAACTAGAACTCCTCCAAACTGTTAAAGTCATCAAAAGCAAGGGAAGGCTAGGAGATTGTCAGTCTCCAGGAGCCTAAGGAGACATGACTACATGTAATATGGTATCCTAGAAGAGACCCTGGAACAGAAAAAGGAACTTAAGGCAAAAATGAAGGAAATCAAATAAAGTATGGACTTAAGTTACTACTGTATTAATATTGGTTCATTAGTTGTGACAAATGTACCATATTAACACAAGATGTTGAGAATAGGAGAAATTGGATGTAAACTATACAGGAATTCTCTGTACTACACTTACAACTTTTCCTCTCTGAAGGTATTCTGTTATTGAAAGATAAAATCATCTCTTTTTTTTAAAAAAAAATAGTTATATAAAATTTATGTAGCAGTGAATCAAAGGAAGCTCTTTCAATAAATATAAAATAAAGGCCCTAAGGAATGCAAAAGCAGTGTCATTAATCAGCAACTTTATTATTTCTTAGTTTTAGACAAAATAGTGATTTACCGTTAAAGGTGCTTTAGAATTTGGTGAAATAAGGTAACTATTTTTATTAGACGTCAAAGTGGCACATCATAAGACTTCTAATAAGAATAAAGTCACTCACAAACCCTGGGGAAAAAAAAAAAAACTATGGCCATAGAACTCTCCATAGAGAAATGTTATCAATTTTTCTTTGTGTCTGCAAGCATCCATATGCCACACTTGGCTGTAATCTGACCTAAGTGGGTACAGTCCAAATTTAAATATTCCCTTTAGCTTTAACATTTGGCAGACACGTCTTGTGCCTTACTTCATCAACACTAACACAGAATAATATCTATTTGAAAATACCCTTGAAAAGCCTCCTTGTGATTTAAGCTCTGGCAGAGAGTTCCACTTGTCCAATAGTCAGTTCTGAAAAAAGGGATCTCTAAGTGTGGCTGTGGAGGGTGTAAGCCAACAGAGCTCCAGGGGCCCTTGATTCATCAGTTCTGTCTCAGCTGCCTTTGCTCATTGTTCCCCGCTGGTTCATGAGGGGAAGCCTTGCAGAAAAAGAGATGTACCCCATCTGGTGGGGTGGGGGGTTGGGGATGGAGTGCAAAAAGATGGCAAAATGCTACCAGTCTACCCATTTCTTGAAAAGCCACATCAAGTAATTCTAAATTTCAGTAGAATAACCAACCTGGCTCCCTACTCACCTCTCCCATTCTCACATTACAGTAACAAAGTAATGTAACAAATTGATATCACAACAGCAAATCAGTTTCAGCAACAGAATACAGATGGTTCATATTTGAACTTCAATCCACATCCATTCTGAAGTTTAGTTACTGGAAAATGAAGAGTCTCAAATACTGTTGCTGCAATAGATGCATCCCTCCAGAGGGTAATATCAACAACAATGACGACAAAACTCACCACAAAATATAATACTGTAATTAAGTGACACTAAAGTAATTCTATAGTAAAAACCTACAACAGCAGCCATTGTTAGTCTTGACCAACTCAACAACATCCTGATGTCCTTCCAGGAAGTCTGGTGTCCCTTCTGGAAAAACACTGATGGGGTATTTTTGCAGAAAGTTGGGGAAATTCCGCTGTCTGCTGAGGCATGTGCTAAGTCATAGCTTTGCAAAGTCTCATGGTGGCCAGAAGTACAAAGAGAAGACACAGTAGTTAAAAGTAACGAAAGTATTGCACTAAATTGACTATAGTTACTAAGCTTATGAATACAAAACTTTAGTAATTTTAAATAAATCACTTAGATTGCTAGCACCTTGCCCTTAGTTGTAATAAAAATGAATGTATAGAATTATGAATCATCACAAACTAATATAAGGCCTCCAGCTTTTAGAGTTATTTCTAAGCCCCTGTAGGAAGATGTGGTGGGCTGATAAACAAGCTAAATCTGGCCCAGACTTAGTTTGCCGATTTCTTGACCGTTAACCTGGAAACATAGTAATTGCACAATAAACATTTTCTGAAAAAACACATGAATCTGCTCCTCTCTTTTTTTTTGCCTCGAGTAAAAATGAAAAAGTGTGAAGTTTTGTAGGAAGAATGGAAAAAATAATTAGGGATTTGGGACATGGCAGTCAGCAAAAGCAAATGATCTTTTTCGAAAAGCTAGTAAACTGTAACCACCGAATTCATCTTTGATAATCCTATCTGTAGAAAAGTTTTTTTCCCCTTTGAAGTTTTTTCTTATAAAAGGTGTGTGGTTTTGTGTGTAAGAATAATCCTTCCTTCATCTGAAAAATAATTTAAACCAAATCCTACACTGCTGAGTAGTTATTTCTATTAAACATTATAAATCAGTTGAAAATGAGCCAACGCCCACTGTGACAGAACATTCTGCTGTGCCACAGGGCTCAGAGACAGTCCTGCTTTCTCTCAGCACTGGCACCCAAGGTTTGGACAATGATGGAGGTTCAATGGTCTATTTAAGTACAGCCATCCCATACCATAGAGCAACTGCTAATGCAGAAATGACTAGAAACATCACTGTTGGTGGGATTCCAGAATGTTCAGTCATAGACATGTTTGAAGGGAGTATATAGCTTATGTTGGTATGTATGTTAGAAGAGGAGTGGTCCAGAGTTCTTTAGAATTGATAACTGCAGGGACAAGCATCCCCTCATGTTCATGTTGCAAAGTGAGCCTGGAGTGGAGCCTCTAAATACGAAATGAGAACTCAGCTTTGATAGGAAGAGAGACTCTGCTACACTCAAAGGCTCTGCTATGCTCCTTCACTTTTCCCAGCTTACTAAAATTGTCCGAAGGAAAGATACATCTTTTTCCAAACAGAGGGGCATGTCAATGACACATTCCACTGAGGAAGATGTTGCTGGAACCTTTTTCTGATAGTTCTGTTTTCATTTTGGTGAGAGTTGGTGAAGCAATACTATTGAAAATACACGCAGACGTCATCAAAACGGCAGCGTGAGGTGAAGCTCTGTAAAGCTGCTCTGGAATTTACAACTAATAGAGCAACAATAACTCCACGGAGGACTCCTTGCACAGCAGACAGGCAAGACGAAGAGGCCCACTACTGAATTCACCTAAAGGTGGGCGAATCGCACAGGCAGGGGAGGAGGGAAGGGAGAAGTATGGAGATGGAGCCACGCAGGCACCGGACACAGACCTAGCTCAGTGCTCCGAGCTCGCTGCTTCCCGGAACTACTGCAGCTGAGGGAGAGGGAAGAACTCGGACTGCTAGGGCTCCGCTTATGGCCCACAGGGCTGAGGGGGCAGCATATAACACGGCTGAACCCAACGCTCACGGCAAACACCTCAGAGAAAAGACTAAGGAAAGAAGGCTGAAAACGGTGGTTTAAGCCCGCACTGCCAAGCAGAGAATGGAAGCCTTAGGCACTGAGACTAGCCGCCCCCTCCCTCCCCTCCCAGAGCTCGCCCCGCCCCCACCTGCCTGGTGCTAGAAGCAGAACAGTAGCATGTGTCAGATCAAAAGAACAGAATATTTGCTGTTCTGAGAACTGCAGACCACAGACACAGACTCACAGCCGAACTAGTTCTGGCAAAGGGGAGGGAGCTGTGGAAGCAGGACCGGCTGAGGTGGTGGTTGCTGCCATTGCTCTGGACCACCTCTCACAACACACCCCGCCCCTGACCCCACCTATCTGGGCGGACCCCTGCAGGAGTAAATAGAACTCCTGAAACATACGGGCTCTGAATCCGGTGCAGGAAGAGCTTTGGAACTTCAAAAGCTCTCTGCATACCCACACGGACATTGCGCCCTGTGACCTAGGCGAACTATTAACAGAGGAGAAGCACATCTCCCAGGGAATCCCCCCCCCCCATTGTGTGAGAAGCTGGAATAGTGCAGAGAAAACATAGCACTACCGTGTGACAGAGAAAAAAAGGCTGCAGTCAGACAGAAAATAAAACATTCTACCAACAAGTACTGGAAAACAAAAGAAAGACCTCTTCCTATCAACCTGTTGCAGAAGCCACTCCTGTATATGTCTAGGAAGAGAAACAATAAATCATTAATTGCCATGAATAACCAAGGCAATACGACAGCTCAGAAAGAAAGTGAAAAGTCTCCAGAAAATGAACTTAAAGATACAGAAACATGTGACTTAAATGACAGAGAATTCAAGATTACAGTTCTGAAAAAACTCAACGATATGCAATAAAACACAGAAAGGCAGTTTAATGAACTCAGAAACACAATCAAAGAACAACATGAGCATTTTGTGAAAGAGATTGAAATTTTAAAAAAGAACCAAATACAATTTCTGGAGATTAAGAACTCAATAGAAGAAATTAAGAATGAAATAACCGCCTTAGGTAGTAAAGGTGACCAAATGGAGGAAAGAATCAGTGACATTGAAGATAGAAACCTGGAAATGACACGGATGGATGAAGAAAGAGACTTGAGACTTAAAAGAAATGAAAGAACTCTACAAGAACTTTCTGACTCCATCAGAAACAGCAATATAAGAATAATAGGCATACCAGAAGAAGAAACAGAGAAGGGAACAGAGAATATATTTAAACAATTTGTTGATGAGAACTTCCCAAACTTATGGACAGAACTGGATCCTCGAATCCAGGAAGCAAGTAGAACACCTAATTACCTCAATCCCAACAGGCCTTCTCCAAGGCACATTGAATTGAAGCTGTCAAAAACCAACGACAAAGAAAGAATCATCAAGGCAGCCAGGGAAAAGGAGAAGGTAACCTACAAAGGAAAGCCCATTAGATAATCATCAGATTTCTCAGCAGAAACTCTATAAGCCAGGAGGAAGTGGAACCAAATATTCAAACTATTGAAAGAGAGAAATTATGAGCCAAGAATAATATATCCAGCAAAGATAT
Organism: Rhinolophus sinicus; assembly: GCF_036562045.2. NCBI lineage: Eukaryota > Metazoa > Chordata > Mammalia > Chiroptera > Rhinolophidae > Rhinolophus > Rhinolophus sinicus. The sequence goes on along the minus strand of NC_133751.1, from coordinate 78,723,219 downwards.
CCTTTAGATATGAAGGAGGAATAAAGACCTTTCCAGACATACAGAAGCTGAGGGAATTTTCTAACACACAACCTGCACTACAAGAAATACTAAAGGAGGCTATTCGACCACCATCAACAGGGACAATTTGTGGCAACCAAAACATAAAAAGGGGGAGAGTAAAGGCCTGAACCGGAACATGGGAATGGAGAAAGTAAGCATGCTGAAGAAAATGAAATACTCTAAATATCAAACTTTCTTTTACATACACTTAAGGGTAACCACTCAAAACAATCCAGAACTGAAATATATACTGTAATAAAAGAAGAAACAGAGGGAAACATCATAGAATACCACCACACAGAAATAATAGACAACAACAAAAGGGAAATAAACAATGGAGACACAGCCTTACCAGAAAACTAAAGATAGAATGACAGGAAATCCTCACATATCAATAATCACCCTAAATGTAAATGGACTGAACTCACCAATAAAAAGGCACAGAGTAGCAGATTGGATCAAAAAACTAAACCCAACCATATGCTGTCTCCAAGAGACACGTCTCAGCTACAAGGACAAGCATAGACTCAAAGTGAAAGGGTGGAAATTGACACTCCAAGCAAATGGTACCCAGAGAAAATCAGATGTAGCCATAATGATATCAGATGAAACAGACTTCAGGGTGAAAAAGATAACAAGAGACAAAGATGGACATTTCATAATGGTAAAGGAGACTATACAACAAGAAGACATAACAGTCATCAATATTTATGCCCCCAATCAGGGAGCACCAAAATATACCAAGCAACTACTAACAGAACTAAAGGGAGAAATTGACCAAAACACAATTATACTAGGGGACTTAAATACATCATTGACAGCTATGGATAGATCATCCAAACAGAAAATAAATAACGAAATAGCAGCCCTAAATGACACATTAGATGAAATGGACATAATTGACATATATAGAGCACTTCATCCTAAAACATCAGACTATACATTCTTTTCTAGTGTACATGGAACATTCTCAAGGATAGACCATATATTGGGACATAAAATCAGCCTCAGCAAATTTAAGAAGATTGAAATCATACCAAGCATATTCTCTGATCACAAGACTTTGAAATTGGATATCAACTGCAAAAAGAAAGCAGGAAAAAACAGAAATACATGGAGATTAAACAACATACTTTTAAAGAATGACTGGGTCAAAGAAGAAATTAGAGGAGAGATCAAAAGATACATAGAAACAAATGACAATGAAAATACATCCTACCAAAATTTTTGGGATGCAGCGAAAGCAGTTTTAAGAGGGAAATTTATCTCATATCATTACAGGCCTATCTCAAGAAACAAGAAAAATCCCAAATAAATAACCTCATGTTACACCTTAAAGAACTAGAAAAAGAAGAACAAGTGAAACCCAAGGTCAGCAGAAGAAAAGAAATAACAAAAATTAGAGCAGAACTAAATGAATTAGAGAACAAAAAGACAATAGAAAAAATTAATGTGACAAAGAGCTGGTTCTTTGAAAAGATTAACAAAATTGACAAACCCTTGGCTAGACTCACTAAGATAAAAAGAGAGAAGACACTAATTAACAAAATCAGAAACGAAAAAGGGGAAGTTATCACGGATGCTACGGAAATACAAAGGATCATCCAAGAATACTATGAAGGACTATATGCTACCAAATTCAATAACCTAGAAGAAATGGACAAGTTCTTAGAAACATATAGCCTTCAAAGGCAGAACCATGAAGAACTGGAAAATCTAAACAGACCGATCAACAGTAATGAAATTGAATCAGTCATCTAAAACCTTCCCAAAAGTAGAAGTCCGGGACCAGATGGCTTCACTAATGAATTCTACCAAACCTTCAAAGAGGATCTAATATCAAGCCTGCTCAAACTCTTCCAAAATATTGAAGAGACAGTACTCCCTACCTCATTTTATGAGGCCAACATTACACTGATACCAAAACCTGGTAAGGACAACACAAAAAGAGAAAACTACAGACCAATATCTCTGATGAATACAGATGCAAAAATCCTAAACAAAATTCTAGCAAATCGAATACAACAATGCATTAAAAAGATTATTCATCACGACCAAGTGGGGTTCATCCCCGGGGTACAAGGATGGTTCAACATCCGCAAATCCATCAATGTGATACATCACATAAACAAAATAAAGGACAAAAATCATATGATTATATCAATTGATGCAGAAAAAGCATTTGACAAGATACAACATCCATTTATGATTAAAACACTTAATAAAATAGGTATAGAAGGAAAATACCTTAACATAATAAAGGCCATATATGACAAACCCTCAGCTAATCTCATAATTAATGGTGAAAAACTGAAGCCCTTTGCTCTACGTTCAGGAACACGACAGGGCTGTCCCCTATCACCTCTGCTTTTCAACATAGTGTTGGAAGTCCTTGCCAGAGCAATCAGGCAAGAGAAAGAAATAAAAGTCATTCAAATTGGGAATGAAGAAGTTAAATTGTCACTCTTTGCAGATGACATGATGCTATATATAGAAAACCCTAAAGACTCCACCAAAAAGCTATTAGAAACAATCAACGAATACAGTAAAGTTGAGGGCTACAAAATCAACGTACAAAAGTCCATTGCTTTCCTATATACTAACAATGAAATCTCAGAAAAAGAAATACAAAAAACAATTCCTTTTGCAATTGCAGCAAAAAGAATAAAATACCTAGGAATAAACTTAACGAAGGATGTGAAGGACCTATATGCTGAAAACTGTAAGACATTTTTGAAAGAAATTGAAGACACCAAGAAATGGAAAGACATTCCATGCTCATGGATTGGAAGAATCAACATAGTTAAAATGGCCATATTACCCAAAGCAATATACAGATTTAATGCAATCCCTATCAAAATCCCAATGGCATTTTTTAAAGAAATAGAACAAAAAATCATCAGATTTGTTTGGAACCACAAAAGACCCCGAATAGCCAAAGCAATCTTAAGAAAAAAGAACAATACTGGAGGTATCACACTCCCTGACTTTAGCTTGTACTACAGGGCTACAATAATCAAAACAGCATGGTATTGGCAGAAAAACAGACACATAGACCAATGGAATAGAATTGAGAACCCAGAAATAAAACCACATAAATATGGACAGACAATTTTTGACAAAGAAGCTAAAAACATACAATGGAGGAAAGACAGCCTCTTCAATAAATGGTGCTGGGAGAATTGGATAGCCACATGCAAAAGAATGAAACTGGACTGCTATCTGTCACCATGTACCAAAATTAATTCAAAATGGATCAAAGACTTAAGCATAAGACCTGACACAATAAACTGCATAGAAGAAAACATAGGTACTAAACTTATGGACCTTGGGTTCAAAGAGCATTTTATGAATTTGACTCCAAAGGCAATGGAAGTAAAAGCTAAAATAAACGAATGGGACTATATGAAACTTAAAAGCTTCTGCACAGCAAAAGAAACCATCGACAAAATAAAGAGGCAACCAACTGAATGGGAGAAGATTTTTGCAAACAGTGCCTCCGATAAGGGGCTAATATCCAAAATATACAAGGAACTCATGAAACTCAACAACAAAAAACAACCCAATTGAAAAATGGGCAGAGGACCTGAAGAGACATTTCTCCAAAGAGGACATACAAATGGCAAATAGACATATGAAAAAATGCTCAACATCACTAATCATCAGAGAAATGCAAATAAAAACCACAATGAGATATCACCTCACCCCAGTCAGAATGGCTATCATCAACAAGACAAATAGTAACAAGTGTTGGAGAGGCTGTGGAGAAAAAGGAACCCTCATACACTGTTGGTGGGAATGCAGACTGGTGCAGCCGTTATGGAAGGCAGTGTGGAGGTTCCTCAAAAACTATGAATAGAATTACCATATGACCCAGCAATCCCTCTCCTGGGTATCTACCCAAAATACCTGAAAACATTTAGAAATAAAGACACGTGTGCTCCAATGTTCATTGCAGCTTTGTTTACGGTGGCCAAGACATGGAAACAACCAAAATGTCCTTCGATAGATGAATGGATAAAGAAGTTGTGGTATATATACACAATGGAATACTATTTGGCCGTAAGAAAAGATGATATAGGAACATTTGTGAGAGCATGGATGGATCTCGAGAGTATGATGCTAAGCGAAATAAGTCAGACAGAAAAAGCAGAGAACCATATGATTTCACTGATACATGGTATATAAACCAAAAACAACAAAAGAACAAGACAAACAAATGAGAAACAAAAACTCATAGACAGAGACAATAATTCAGTGGTTACCAGAGGGTAAGGGGGTGGGGGGTGGGAGATGAGGGTAAGGGGGATCAAATATATGGTGATGGAAGGAGAACTGACTCTGGGTGGTGCACACACAATGGGATTTATAGATGATGTAATACAGAATTGTACTCCTGAAATCTATATAATTTTACTAACAATTGTCACCCCAATAAATTAAAAAAAGAAAAAAAAATACACGCTTTACCCAGGGCCGACTACATAACTTTGCGGGACTCATTAATGCAAAATCAAAAGGTGGGACTCTATTTTTAGAATTAAGGGGGAAAAGTGACATTAAAGACACTAAAATATAAAACGTTTCCTTCACAGTCTCTGTCTAGACCTGTCGTGCTATTTATTGGCTATTTAATGTTGAGCTCTGCAGGTGAGCACAAACCCTCAGCCCACCCCAACCTCCTTACCCCTCTCACCACATGGGACACTCTATGATTAGCAGCAGCTTCAGGATCAAAGCCCCTTACTCTCCAGCCCACCCTCCGAGGCAAAAGAGCCAATCTCCCCTTCCCATAGGCGTGCCATCCCAACCTACAGACCCAACAGACTGCAACCTCTGCACTGGGAAAGACTGTATACTTTAATAGGGGTGAGGTAGAGGTTTGCATTGGCACAATCACCCACCAAATGTATTATGATGTTGCCAGCCCACGCAGGGATGGCTATCACCGGGTCTTACCACATATCACCCTGGGGGCATGCACACCTCACCCTCCCCGCATCCACACCCGATTCCTTGCAGAAGGTGGAGGGTGGGAGCAGTTGTTGAGTGGGGGTGGGGGGAGGAAGGCCCAGCAGCAGGGGCCAGAGGAGCAGGTTCTGAGAACCAAACTTGGGGATGGGGTTGGAGGCCAAGACACAAGAACCCAGGAGCCAAGCTCAGCATATGCGCCATTGTTCCACCTGACCTCACTGACAAGATCAAACTGAAAGGGAAAATTGTTAAGAATTTCAAGACAGCGACAGCAAATCACCAGATTTTCAGTGCACGGCCCTTCTGTGTATACCCATCACATGCCCATGAAGCCAGCCCTGACCTGACCCTTCCACTTCCAGTGCCTCAACCCACTATGACAGTGATGTACTAGGTAGCTCTTTATTTGGAGACAAATTCTCTCCCTGACACCGCAAGTGAATACTATTTAATAACCTATTTCTGTTACCCACTTGCACCCACAGCCAGTATACCTCCTCTCCTCATTTGCAGACCTGTTAAAACATTTAAGTTGTTGACTATATTACCTGTTTTTTCCTTGCCTGTGTTTTATATGTGCGCCCAACAGAGAAATTTAGTGTAGGGTGTTGTCTGTGAGCTGATTTAAGATTTGGCAAGAGCTTGCTTTTGAAGGGCAGACTGGACACACACACACATTTTCCAGTGAGGTCATCCCTTTGTTCATATCATCTCTACAGGAAACACTATTGAAAAATCAGGACTGTGTTTGGATATTTTTCTTTCAGATAATAAAACTAGGTCATATTAGCTATCAGACGGTAAGCGAATGCCTTCAAGTTAGAAAGTTTCTTTCCTTCTTAAATGTTCTTGTCAGTGTTACCATGTAGGGGTGAGGGGATAGGAGTAATTCCCAAGAGATGAGTGTTTACATAGGATTCAAAGGCAACAGGATACTTACATGTCATGCGAAAAGCACTGGGGCATGGTGGTCAAATGCACAGGTCTGGAGTCAGCCTGCCACTTGCACTCTTAATTTCTTGGGGATTTACTGTCTTCATTGCGAAGAAGAGGATACTGACAGTGTCTGCTTCACGGGGGTGCTGTGAGGATTTAGTGACCCATTTCTGTAAAGCCCTTGGTTCAGCACATTGTAGGTGCTCAACATCAAATCATCAGCTAACAGGTTGGTGAGAACTTCTCTCCAGCATTTATTGAGCAGCTACTATGCATGCAACTGGGTGAATGGAACACATCAGAGGCAAACTTGTGGGACCTCTTTTTTATTTTGTTCCTCCTTCTCATTGAGGAATGCTCCTGGGGGCAGGAAAAAAGGCTGGGCTATTGGCTTGGAATCAGATGGTGAAAGACCTGGGACCATGCCAAGAATTCAAGGCTTTCTCCCATAGGTAGATTAAACGTATAATTTTTCTGCTAAACCGGGATACTTTTGAGAGAATGGGCACTACTCATAATTATGCCAGAACAACAGGTGTAAACCATAACCATGCCTGAGAATAATTTTTTTTTCCTGGAAATTTCAACTCCAGGCAAATAGATACTTTTTATTTTGTTGACTAGGAGGCTTTCCCAGCAAACCTCTCATCAGCCTCTGCGTAGTCAGCTTCTACACCTACAGATCTATTCACGTTGATATCATTCAAAGGACATGAGGGAAGGGGAGACTCACCTCTGGCCCTGAGGAGCTCACTATTTAGTTGGTGAGACATGACACAAATAAAAACAAACAATAAAAAAAAAACAGTGAAAACAATTAGAGAACAATCCAAAATAGAAACAAAAACAAATGCTGGCCTTCACAGCACAGCACTTTGGGTATATTCGGTATGTGCCAGAGAACATCAAGTGCCCAGTAAAACGTTTAAGAAAATAATATCTAGGCAATGAGGAAATGAGAATTTGATTGTATTTCTTGGTTTTATATTCCTAAAAAGCTCATAATAAATAGAGATGTGGTGGACGGGGTGGAGAAGAACACGTTTGGGGACACAGTAAGTTGCTTTATAATTTTTAACTCATTTAAACCTAAAAATAAAGGAAATTGTAAAGTCTAAATATTATCTTGCATATCTGCTCCAGATAACTCTCTAATTTATACTTCTACTGGTAGCTGGCTTTCCATTTAAGACATTTCCCTAATAGCAAGCCTCTTGCAATGAATCTGGGACAAGGTATACTATTGGCCCATGACAAGAGGGCCATAAGCTACATTGGGAGACCCTTTTAAATATCATTAAGAATAAATTTTTAACAGTTAGATTTTGGTCTCAGTACATTGTGCAATACATTTGAAAAACTTGTTATGCTTTATATTGAAATATTCTGAGTTAGTTTTATTGTATTTCCAAGAAAAGATAGACTTGGAGACAGTTTATCTATTGTTTGGTGAGGTCAACAAGACCATAAAAACATTATAGTTGAATCCAATAGAAAACATAGAACTTTGAAACGATGTTATCTTTATCAAAACATGGCAAAGTGGTCATCTGTTATCAAACAAGTTCTTTCTGGTATAAACTCACGGTGAATTGTTTAAGTGAGGGCATAACATTTATTAAGAAACTGATACCCACCATGCCAGTTTCTTTCAAAATCCTATCTGAAGCTTACTTAAGTTCTGCTCAATTTTGCACATTGGAGAAAAATCAAGTTATTCTGAGATTCCTATTTTTTCAAAATGAAAAACTTGGATTAATCTTGAAGATTTAAAGCCAAATACTTCCCAAGTGGTAAAATCATTTCCAGAGAACAAACTAAGAATTAGATGACATTTTGAAAATAGTTTTAAACAAAAAATACATTTTAAATGTGACCCACAGCTGTTTTAGACTTCCTAGGTCTTTCCCTGGCCTTTCTCCCATGCATTCATATATTGCACTTATAAATTTATGACAACATTGCAGGTAAAAGAGAAATCTAAGGCCTCTAGGGTCCTTAGCTCCCAAGAGTTTTCTACTTGGGTGGAGTATGGGAACAGGCAGGATACACAAAATGAAAAAAATAGCAATTTATTAAGAATGATAGTAAAAGAAAATGCTCAGGCTCTTGGATATTCATGGAGCTGGGCATAAATATCGCCTACTTTGGGCAGAGATGGCCTTGTGGAGAGTAGAGGAGGTAGGGCTTGACAGATGGGCAGGTTCTAATAAATAAAGATGGAAGAGAACAAAATTTGGGAGCATAGTAAGTGTTTTTACATATTTTAACTTATTTAAACCTTAATGAGTTAGGCAGCCAATGGTTCCTTCTATAATACATGGACTTTTTTTTTCTGTTTAGTGTGTAAAGGACATTATAGAAGTAATAAATCAGTGGCTTGTGTGTGCTTTCTGTTTAGAAGAACAGATAAAATTCCCTAAGTTTTGAGAGACAGCAGAGTACAGTTTCAGAGCTCAGGTTCTAGAGCCAGATATGCTAGGTTCAAGCTCTGGACCTGCTATTTACTAGCTGAGTAACTTTAGGAATTTTCTTCAACTCTCAGAGCTTTGGTTTCCCTATGTGTAAAAGAGCATTAATAACACTACCTGCTCTGAATAGCTACCATCCCTCATCTGCATTTTAGGACTGCCTTGTATTCCCTGTTGGCTGCCCTCTTGCTCTCTCCCCTCATGGCCTCTTGCTAATTCTGTAAAGATTCTGCCAGGAAAGAGGGACTGAGTTGGTTTCAATGGCTGGCACTGTATCTTTTCCTCCTGTTAGTTTATCCTGCTCCTTTTTTCACTAATTATTTTTCAGCTTAATTAATTTCTTATATAGTTCCTCCAGTTCTTTATTTTCAACCTCTTCTTCCAGCTATTTTTCTTCAATGAATCCATTACCACCTTCTTTGTGGCACTTACTGCAATAAATATTCACTTATTTTTTGTCATTAAGGCGATATTTTTTCAGTGTAATAAATAGTAGCAATCTCTATTATTTTATATTTCATCCACTTCCATAAAAAGGAACAGAGCATGCTTAAACCTTTTTTATGACAAAGAGATAGAAAAGGACAGCTGAAGTTCTAAGAGTTGCAATGATGAAAGAAGAAAACTTGTGCATTTACTCTTGCTTTCTGTACAAATGTAAAACATTAAGGGTAAAATTTGTAATGGGTATTAATGATCTATAGAAATATAAATTCCATAAAATTATCAGTGTATAACTTAGATTTATTTATATCTGGATCAATCATTGTAAATAAACTATATATATTTTTAAAATTAATTCCCCCCCTGTGAAATTTTTAAAAAGTGAGAAATTTCAGAATAAGAAACTGATGATTACATTTTGGCCTGAACTCACTGAGATAAAATTACCATCAGTTGAGTAAATAAAACAGTGACGTGTTCTTATTTTGATCTATATTTAGTAAGACAAGTCAATATTTTTGCTATGTTCTTGCTAACAATTGCTTTATTAGAATAACACAGAAATTGGAAAAAATGAAATCTAGAAATGAGAAGTCCTTTTAGTTGTATCTTTTTTTTTCTTTTCTTTTTGCTATATCTTTTGAGGATTCACCTTTTTCTACTTTGGAGGCCACAGCTGTGGAATTCTAAGAGGTATCTGATGATTCTATTCAGGACACCAAACAGGAATTCCCCTTAATGATTAAAAGATGATCATGATAAGAGTAGAGTGGGGTGTGTATACCTAGGATGCTGTGTCACAGATTTTACTTCTTCTTTTGTTTTAAAATATATTTTGGGAGTTGTCCCTCCCAAGAAAACATTTCTTCAGTGTGATAGAAAGATGAGTATGGGTACTTTTCAGTAACTGACAACTCTGCTAAAATAATCTACCTCTACAATTTTACTGACACCCCACCCTCCCCAAAACAAACAAACAGAAAAAAACATAGGACTACCACTTCAACCAAGGTTTTACAACCTAGAAATGAAAATCTTAGAACTGACTGACCAGAACTTTTGTGGTGACTTAGCTCATTGATCATTAGCAACTGAGATAAACAAAGCTCAGAAAATTTAGGTAAATTATCCAAGACCACTCAGCTCATTATAATAGCAACTGACCAAACTTATAAGACCCGTAGTGCTAGGGTTTATATTAGCTGCCATGTATAATTTGTCCATAGTCTCCACAACACTCCTGAAGGATTATTCTCTATTTTATATATGAGAAAAGTGAAACAGAGAAGTTATGACTGACCCACAACTACTCCATAGTAAGTAGTTGTGTTGAATTTGAACTGTCTGACTGAATTTGAGTCTGTCTGACTCAAAAGTACACACATATTCTTTCCCCATATCATTCTGCCTCTCTGGGTAAGGTGGATCTTTTCTAGAATGCAGATGTTAGCATTCTAGTCCAGGCTCTTTCCAGTGCAGTCTACCAGGGCTATTAGTAGTATGTCCTGCTCGCTAGCGTAGTAATCACTCACAGCAACTATAGGCTAGATGACGACTAGGGAGAGTGGCTGAGAGGCCCAGGGCTGAATCTGAGAAACTTGCTTTACCAGGGCAGTGAGTGTAAGGGTCAGTAGCTGTGAGAACATTAGAGTTAATAAATCTTCAATCCTTTTGGAGTCCTAACACCTGGTTGGAAGACACATTCTTTAGTCAGAATTCATGGTAGTGATAAATATATATGATTTTTTTTTTTTAATTTAAGCTTTTCTTGACGTAAAGACACCAAAATAACTCTTAACTGGCACTACATACAATTGATGGAATGTAATGCTTTCCTTCCCAGGTGATATCGATTAAAGTATTTTCCGGTGTCAAGAGAACATCATAAAATATGACTATAAAAATTCAAAGTCAAAAATTCTCATTTTTTATTTCATTGGATATTTGCAAAATTACCAACAGCTGCACATAAAAGCAAAACCTGGATGTATAAACCAGAAATGAGAACATTCATAATGTGGGTAAAAAAAGGATACAGGAACCTAGCAGATCTATTATATGTGAATCATGTTTTATCACATCATTGCAAGATTCTCACAGCCATTAATATTTATTAGCCACTTGGGAAAATACTATACTTTTTCTACTGCTCCAATTCATCTACTGAAATTTTAGTAGAAGATTTTACATTAGTAATTTCTTTTTACAGATGTTTAATACAAATCTTATTTTCAAAACTAGCAAACAGGAATATTTTATGTTTTTTAATTTTACTTGTAAGACCAGTATGTGACTTTTGGAAATGCTTCTGTCAATACTTGTTAGATACTTATAAATGATTATTTAGTAGAAGTATTAGTCAGTCCATAGATCACTAAATGTTAACTTGGATATTTCTTAATGGTCAACAGCTTCTCATTTCAATGGTGGGATCTTTTAAACACATCAAAGCATTAAAATGTGTTAGATGATGTGGCACTTTATAATTGCTTCGAAAATGAAAGTAAGTTACTATATTTGGGTATAGTTCAGTGCAACTGAATAAATAGTACTATTCTATTACAGAAGAAAGTAAGAGGAGGGACTGTAAGTGATGCTTTTTTTCCATAAAGAAACAAAAATTCTTTGCTTTTTTACAGCACATTGCACTAAAGGGATTTCAACTCATCACTTTTGACCATGAATTCACTAATGTGCCCACAGCACATCTGTAAAAAATAGACTTTATTACCATGTTACAGATGAACAGAATTGAGAATGATCATACAGTAAACTGGTGGCAGAAAGGGAATAGACAAAAGGCACTAATTTCAAACATACAGTTTGTGGCAGGCAGAATAATGCCCCTCAAATTGCCCACATCCTAATCCCCAGAACCTGTGAATACATTAGGTTATATGAAAGGAGAATTAAGGTTGCAGATGGAATTAAGGTTATTAATCAGCTGACTTTTAAACAGGGAGAACAGCCTGGATTGTCCAGATGGGCTCAATTTAATCACAAAAATTCTTTAAAAGTAAAAGAGGGAGGCACAAGAGATCAGAATGATGTAGTAGAATAAGTGCTTGACCCACTGTTGTTGGCTTTGAAGGTAGAAGAGGAATGCTGGAAAAAGCAAGGAGAGATTCTCCCCTCAGAGCCTCTAGAGGAAATGCAGCCCTGCGTGCTCCTTGATTTTCACCCATGAGACCCATGTTGGACCACTGATTTAAAGATCTGTAAGGTAATATATTTGCGATGTTTTAAGCCACCAAGTTTGGTAATTTATTAGAGAAACAATAGAAAACTAATAGATAGCTGCTAATCAATTAGACGCAATTACTACAAATGCAATCATTAAGAAAGACTACAAATAATCAATTTGAACAACCGAAGAATAACATTTAACATTTAACCTGGAAATGCAAGTCCAGTTTGAAGTAATAAAAGTAGAAACATACGGATCCTTGGCATATAGAAAGGTGGGAAAGGAAATTTGTAAGAGGAGTGTTTTTTTCCCTTCCACTAGAATACTACTAGAAGAGAAAGAGATTCATGAAAAGAACATATTGATCTAAAAGATAAGGTGAGAGTTTTAAAAAGACATTTGGAAATGGCTTCCAGGAGAAGGGATTCTGCCCCTAGAGATCTTTAAGATACACAGTCATCTATTTTATCTACTTTGGATGGCCTAGATTTGTCTGATGACAAGGGCCTAGATCACACAATCTCTCGTGGCCTCCTTCAGCCTAAATGTTTTACACAGACTTGAGTCTGTTCAATTCAGTGACACAAATACATAGTCATTGCCTATCTACTCACTGTAAACCATTCTACTCTGAATAACCATAGAATAAGACATACGAGACTTCAAGTTCACAATCTAATAGTGAACCAAGGTCAACCAATCACATTCAAGCTAGACCATGAGAAGAATCATAAAAGCTGGATAAGTAATATATTTATTAAAACCCATTAAATATGTAAAAATCAATGCATCTTTATTGATCATAAAACAAACAGTATCATTGGTCAACATGGAGATTAGCAGGACACCAATGTATTGCAACAAGCATTTATCCTGCCTTTCCTAAAACACTTTGTAAGAAAAGTAAAGTAAATGAGAGAAAATTCTTAATTGTAGAATTTCAGTTAAAAATGCAGAAAAATAATAGAATTATTATAGATTCTATCTAGAATATGTCTAAAATTTAAAATTGCCACTTTACAACCTCAGCATAAAATAATGAATCTAGGCAATGAGCACCAATAGATGCTAAATCATTAAGTGAAAATTTGATGGTGAATTTTATAATTTAGAGATCAGACTGAGACCACCTAAACCAAACAGTTTTAACATCACTAAGTACAATACCAATCATCATGTATCTCTATTGTGAGGTGTTAGAAAATATACAGCACCACTTATGAAGTATTACTTGTCCTCAAAAGCTGAAGCCAAACCTAATATGTCCTCCAATCCTAAATATCTTTTCACAGGAAATACAGGGATAGAGGAGCCAGTTAAAAAATACAGAATGGATCAAATATATGGTGATGGAAGGAGAACTGACTCTGGGTGGTGAACACACAATGGGATTTATAGATGATGTAATACAGAACTGTACACCGGAAATCTATGTAATTTTACTAACAATTGTCACCCCAATAAATTTAAAAAATAAATTTAAAAAAAAAATGCAGAATGGAAGCAACCAATTAAATACAGAATATAGACCAGGATGTATAACCCAATTTCTCCACACATCATTGACATTTAAAATGGGAAGAGAAAGAGGATTGTTGTAGAATAAAAGAGATTTAAGAAACATAACAGCCAAATTTAACATGTAGACCTTGTTTGGATCCTGATTCAAAAAAGAAACAACTCTAAGAAGGCATTTTAAGATCACCAGAGAAATTTAAATATGGGCTAGGTATAAAATAATATTATTGAAATATTGCTATAATGTGATAAAGACATGGCATTATTAAAAATATTTATCTGTTAGAGATGCATACTGAAATGTTCACAGATTTAAAAATATGATATCCAATTATGCTTTAAGATACACAAGTAAAAAATAGTGTGTGTGAAGAATATATGGAACAAGATTAGCAAAACAGTGATACGTATTCAAGTTGCATGATGAGAAATGAGAATCATAATATTCTCTCTCCTTATGTGTTTGGACTTTTCCATAATAAAAATTTTTAAAGAATGAAAACAGTAATAAATAAATGAAAGGATACCTAATTCATTTGATTATCCCTTATCATTGAAGTAGTGAAACGTTGGTATATTTGTGCTAGAAATTTTCTTTAGCTTTCTGCACATATTTCTCATTAGCAATCTGATTTCTATAATTTTAAGATTGAATGCCTTTGAGCTCACATGGAAAGGAAGTTTACAATTGACCAAATTCTCAATTACATAACCAAGGAGAAAAACTATCACAGAGAGGAGAAGGTCCAAGATGGATGATTAGGTAAATGCTATGTCTACTGCCTCCCAGGACCACACCAAAATTACAAATAAATTATAGAACAATCAACTTCAACAATCATCTGAAGACTAGTTAAACAGAACGCTTATAACTAAGGACATAAAGAAGAGGCCACATAGAGACTGGTAGGAGGGGTGGGGACATGAAACAGGCTGACCCCAAACCCACAGATAGAGGTTGAACACCAGGAAGGAGACCTCAGTGGTGGAGGTACCCCTGGAAGAGGGAGGGGTCCAAACCTCACACTGGGCACCCCACAGAAGAGGAGTTCCCACAACATCTGGCAGTGAAAATCAGTGAGGACTCTTTATGACCTAGTGAGACAGAAGGCAGCTAGAAAGCCAGATGCCATCTTAGGAACCACACACAGACTCACTCACCTGCAAACATTCACCTGGTTTCCAGTGGAGGGGCAGCATCTCAAGAGGTGCCAGAGACATATCAGGAAAGACTGAGTTGTGTGGCTTGGAAGCGAGAGCTGGAGGGACAGGAGCCACTGTCCCTATGTGGAGCCTGCCTCACATGTAACCTACAAGAGGGCACCATCTTTTCTATGTTGAACCCTCTCCCAAAGGGCCAAATCTGAGACTGCAATGGTCTAGTAAAATCCGTGTATGCGTATCACCTTGGTGACACCCTGGGTCACTGCCCAGCTAGTACTACATTGCCAGGGGCACTCTCAGCTATTGAGCACTGGCCCTACCCCACAAACTGTGGAAGCCTTTTATAGCAGTGGAATGCCCGTTGCAGTCTAGAGAATTTTGGGGGGTGGGCAGTGAGCCGCAAGCTATACCGCAGCCACTCTTAGGCAGCTCTTGGGGACCTGTGGATCTGAAGTGAGTGGTAATGGGCCACAGTGTCCTCACAGCATTTTTGCAAAGTGGTCACAGGCCCAGAACCAGTGCAAGACCTGAACTGGTATTAACTTTGTAAAAACCACCAACCACACCCCATAAGTCTCAGGAACCCCACCCTGCCCAACTAGTGCAGCAACGCTGATGGCAATCTCATCTCCTGGGTAGTCAGCTCCTTCCAAACAAGCTACAGAAGACTTTTACAGCAATGGGTGGCCCACAGCTGCCCAGAGACTTTTGGTGGTGGGTAGTGAACCACAACTTGAGCCGCAGCCTCTCTTGGGTAGCTGATGGGTGTGAGGCGATCAGTGTTCTCAGGGTATATTGCAAAGTGGTTACAGGCCTGGCCTTGGAGCAAGAACTGAATCTTCATTAACCCTGTAAAAACCACCAACCACGACTCATGACTTCCTGGGATGCCGCCCCACCCAGCTAGAGCTGCATCACTAAGTGCACTGTCAACACTGGCTCAACCAAACTGGCCCATGTACCTAAGGAGGCTCTTTCAACAGCTGAGCTTTATGGACTGCCAGCAGGTAGAAACAGGCCTAAGGAGCTGTGGGATTTTTGATAAGCTGTCACAGGTCCAATACTGGTAGTAGCTGGCCTCAGGCCTCAGTTCACAGCAAGGCTACCCCCACATGCCTCCAGGTCCAACACAGGCAGCAACTAACCACATGTAGCTTTGTAGCTCCTACCAAGTTGCCCAGGCCAGTCACAGGTAAGACTGAAATTGGCATGCATATGATCCCCTCCCAAGAGACACCAGAAACAACACACCCAGAGGCTGGCCTCAGACCACACTAAAGCACTACATGGCTAGCCCTATAAGAGGCAAACCCAAAGCATGGTCTAACAACAAGAAAAACCTGCTGGGGTCAATCCCCTTCTGAGGGGTTACCCCACGCACAGCAGCTCATACATTGTGGGTATAGTCAACCTTTAGTCAGTAAGCCTGTCACACCTACTGATGTGCCTGAAGCAATCAAGGCTCAAGAACAACAGGAGAATTCACACAACACACACAAAGGACATTCCTGGAACACATGCACAGGTCATTAAGGAGACTGCAGGGGGATAACACAGGACACATACTACATAAGGACACCCAGCAAAGATTAAGAGACATAGGAAATCTACCTAATACATAGAAGCAAACACAGAGAGGCAGCCAAAATGAAACAAAGAAACATGTCCCAAATAAAAGAACAAGAGAAACCTGTAGAAATAGAAATAAATGAAATAGAGGTAACCAGCCTACAGAGACAGAGTTTAAAACACTGATTACAAGAATGCTTAAGGAACTTAGTGAGAATTTCAACAAAGAGATAGCAAGCATAAAGAAGGACAAAGAAACCATAAAATAGAACCAGTCAGAAATAAAGAATACAATAATGGAAATGAAGAATACACTAGACAGAATAAACAGCAGATTATATGAAGTAGAGGACTGAATCAATGACTTGGAAGACAAGTTAGCAGAAAATACCTAATGGCAACAACAAAAGGAAAAAAAATAGTGAAAAAACTAAGATAGTTTAAGGGACCTTTGGGACAACATCAAGTATAGCAACATTCACATCATCAAAATATCAGAAGAAGAAGTGAGGGAGCAAGAGATCAAGAATGTATTTGAAGAAATAATGACTGAAAACTTTCCTAACCTGGTGAAGGAAACAGACATACAAGCCCAGGAAGTACAGAGAGTTCCAAATAAGATGAATCCAAACAGGCCCACACCAAGACACATTATAATTAGAATGGGAACAGTTAAACACAAAGGAGAATCCTAAAAGCAACAAGAGAAAAACAACTAGCTACTTACAAGGGAGCTCCCATAAGATTGTCAGTTGATTTCTCAACAGAAACTTTGTGGGCCAGGAGGGAGGGGCAGGAAATATTCAAACTAATGAGAAGCAAGGCACTACAACTAGGACTACTCTACCCAGCAAGGCTTTCATTTAAAGTTGAAGGAGAAATAAAGAGCTTCCTAGAAAAACAAAAAGCTAAAGGAATTCATTACCTCCAAGCCAGTATTACAAGAAATGTTGAAAGGACTTCTTTAAGTAGAGGAAAACAAACAAACAAATGAAAATAAAACATATGAATAATAAAATGGCAATAACTATGTACCTATCAATAATCACTTTAAATATAAATGGATTAAATGCTCCAATCAAAAGACATAGGGTAGCTGAATGGATAAGAAAACAAGACCTATGCATATGCTGTCTACAAGAGACCCTCCTCAGATCGAGAGACATACGTAGATTGAAAGTAAAGGAATGGAAAAAGATATTTCATGCAATTGGAAACAAGAAAAAACCTGGGTAACAATACTTATATCGGATAAATAGACTTTAAAACAAAGACTATAATAAGAGACAAAAAAAGGACATTACATAATAATAAAGGGATGAATCCAACAAGAGTACATAATCCTAGTAAACATTTATGCACCCAACATAGGAGCACCTAAATATATAAAACAAATACTGACCGACATAAAGGCAAAGGTCAACAGTAATACAAACATAGTAGGGAACTTCAACACTCCACTGACACCAATGGAGAGATCTTCCAGACAGAAAATCAACACGAAATTAGCAGCCTTAAATGAAAAACTAGATCAGAGGGATTTAATTGATATTTTTAGAGATTTCACTTCAAAGCAGTAGAATGTACATTCTTTTCAAGTACACATGGAACATTTTCCAAGATAGACTACATGTCAGGCCACAAAACAGATTTCAATAAATTTAAGAAGACAAAATCACATCAAGCATCTTCTCTGACTATAATGGTATGAAACTAGAAATCCATTACAAGAACAAAACTGAAAAACACACAAAAACGTGGAGGCTGAATAACATGCTACTAAATAATGGATGCATCAACAATGAGATCTAGGAAAAAATCAAAAGATAACGTGAGACAAATAAAAATGAAAACACAACGACCCCAAATCTATGAGACACAGCAAGCAAAGTCTTAAGAGGGAAATTCACTGCAATACAGGCCTACTTAAAGAAATAAGAAAATTCTCAAATAAACAGTCTAGCATTACACCTAAGGGAACTGGAAAAAGAACAGCAAACAAAGCCCAAAGTGAATACAAGGCAGGAAGTAATAAAGATGAGAGCAAAAATAAATGAAATAGAGACTAAAGAAGCAATACAAAAGATTAATGAAATCAAGAGCTGGCTCATTGTAAAGATACACAAAATTGGCACACCTTTAACCAGACTCATTAAGAAAAAAAGAGAGAAGATCCAAATAAATAAAATTGGAAATTAAAGTGGAGAAGTGACAACAGACATCACAGAAATACGAAAATAATTAAGAAAATACTACAAGCAACTGTATGACAATAAATTGGACAATGGAAGAATGGAAGAACTGGATAAATTCCTAGAAGCATACAATCTACCAAGGCTGAATCAAGAAAAAACAGAAAATCTGAACAGATTGATTACTACTAATGGAATCCAATTAATAAATAAACAAGCTTCCAACAAACAAAAGTCGTGGGCCAGATGGCTTCACAGGTGAATTTTACCATACACTAAAAAAAAAATAAAATTAACACCTGTTCTTCTCAAACTCCCAAAAATTCAAGAGGAGGAAAGGCTCCCAACCTCATTCTACAAGGCCACATTACCCTGATTCAAAAACCATACAAAGACATTACAAAAAAAAAGAAAACTGTACACAGATATCCCTAATGAACAGATGCAAAAATCCTTAACAAAATAATAGCAAACACTACTCAGCAATACATTAAAAAGATCATACACCACAACTGAGTGGGATTCATTCCTGGTATGCAAGGTTGGTTCATCACACCAACCTATACATCTCATAAACACAATGAAAAATAAAAATTATATGGTTATATCAGATGATACAGAAAAAGCATTTGGCAAAACCCAGCATCCATTTATGACAAAAACTCTCAGCAAAGTAGGAATAGAGGAAATATATCTCAACATAATAAAGGTCATATATGACAAACTCATAGATAATGTACTCAGTGGGGAAAAACTAAAAGCATTCTCCTTAAGATCAGGAACAACACAAGGACTGTCACACTTTTATTCAACATAGTGCTGGAAGTCCTAGCCACAGCAATCAGACAAGAAAAAAACAACAATAATAATAAAAGGCATCCAAATGGGAAAGGAAGAAGTAAAACTGTCATTATTTGCAATTGACATAATTCTATACAGAGAGAACCTCAAAGACTCCACCAAAAAAACAAACTATTAGAACTGATAAATGAATTTAATAAAGTAACAAGGTACAAAATTAATATTTAGAAATTGGTTGCATTTTGATACATCTATAATGAACTATCAGAAGAAAAATTAAGAAAACAAGTCCATTCACAATTGCATCAAAAAACTACATAAAAAATAAATGGAAGC
Organism: Rhinolophus sinicus; assembly: GCF_036562045.2. NCBI lineage: Eukaryota > Metazoa > Chordata > Mammalia > Chiroptera > Rhinolophidae > Rhinolophus > Rhinolophus sinicus. Next base: position 78,703,585 of record NC_133751.1, on the reverse strand, counting down.
ATATACCGTGCTCATGGATAGAAAGAATTAATATACTTAAAATGTCCATACTACCCAAAGCAATCTATAGATTCAATGCAATCCCTACCTATATACTAATGGCAATTTTTTTTTTACAGAACTAGAACAAATAATCCTAAAATTTATATGGAGCTATAAAAAACCCCGAATAGCCATGACAATCCCGAGGAATAAGAATAAAGCTGGAGGTATCATGCTACCTGATAGAAAATTATACTGCAGGGCTATAGTAATTAAAACAACATGGTATTGGCATAAAAACAGACACATAGATCAATGGAACATAATAGAGAGCCCGGAAATAAATCTATGCCTAAATGGTGAGTTAATCTTTGACAAAGGAAGCAAGATTTTGCATTGGGGTAAAGACAGTCCATTTAATAAATGGTGCTGAGGAAATTGGACACAACGCAAAGAAATGAAATTGGACCACCTTCCTAGGGCATATAACAGAATAAACTCAAAATGGATTAAAGACTTCAATGTAACACCTGAAACCATAAACTCCTAGAAGAAAATAGAGGAAGTAAACTTTCAGACATTTCCCTTAGTAATATTTTTACTGATATATCTCTTTGGGCAAGGTAAACAGAAGAAAAAATAAACAAATGAGAGTACATCAAACTAAAAAGGTTTTGGACAGCAAAGGAAACCATATAAAAACAAAAAGATATCCTACTGAATAGGAGAAGATTTTTGCCAATGATACATCTGATAAGGAGTCAATATCCAAAATTTATAATAATAACAATAACAACAACAAAAAACCTCATAGAACTAAACACCAAAAGAACATTAAAAAATGGGCAGAGGACCTGAAGAGACATTTCTCCAAAGAGAACATACAGACATACGAAAAGATGCTCAACATCACTAATCATCAGAGAAATGCAAATAAAAACCACAATGAGATACCACCTCACAACTGTCAGAATAACCATCATCAATAAATCAACAAACAAGTGTTGGACAGGATGTGCACTATTGGTGGGATTGCAAATCAGTGCAGCTACTATGGAAAATAGTATGAATATATATACACACATATTTAATACCATTGACTATATTCCCTATGCTATACTTTACATCCTGTAACTATATGTGTATATTTAAAATATATATATTAATATATATATTAATATATTAATATATATACATATTTTAAATATACATATTTAAAATATATATATTAATATATTAATATATATACATATTTTAAATATACATATTTAAAATATATATATTAATATATATATTAATATATTAATATATATACATATTTTAAATATACACATATAGTTACAGGATGTAAAGTATAGCATAGGGAATATAGTCAATGGTATTGTAATAACTATGTACAGTGTCAGATGGGTAGTATTCTTGTTGATGTTATCATTTTGTGAGGTGTGTAAATAGCTAATGTTGTTTTTTAAATCTGTAACTAATAATAAAAAAACTATCACAAATAAAACATTACTTGTAATGATCAATAAGTAAAAGAGCAGTAGATCTAGATGTATTTCTATTTGTGTGGAGTTAAGTATACAGCTTCCAGTCACTTTTTATAGTAAAGAGTGAATTTCGTGGCAGAATATTTGCCGGATTTCAAATTCCTTATGTCTTATATGGTCAAAGTTAGTGGTGTTATATTTGTCAAAAGTGCCTGATTCCCCCAAATTTTTGGTAACTGTAATTTGTTTGCTTTAAAGTAATTAAGGGGCCGGCCCGTTGGCTCAGGCAGTTGTAGCTCCATGCTCCTAACTCCAAAGGTTGCTAATTCGATTCCTACATGGGCCAGTGGGGTCTCAACCACAAGGTTGTGGGTTTGATTCCTCGACTCCCGCAAGGGATGGTGGGCTGCGCCCCTGCAACTAACAATGGCAACTGGACCTGGAGCTGAGCTGCGCCCTCCACAACTAAGATTGAAATAACAACAACTTGGAAAAGCCCTGGAAGTACACACTGTTCCCCTTTCCCAACAAAATCTTTAAAAAAATGAATAAATAAAAATATAGTAATTAACAATGTTACTGTGTTGCTTGGTTTTAAAGTACAACAGAGACTTCTCTATAAGGAACAAGGGGCTTCAGTACAAAACAGATTCATCTTCAACATTCCCTGCATGTGTGCATAACTGCCAGAACTGATCTACAATAGTTTAAGTTACAGGGTTAAATATCGGAAGTTCATAGAAAGGCTCTTTAGCAATAGTCCTATCAGTGGGGCAAATATAAATTTCAGGCCATTCAGAAAGCCTTTGAAAACGTTCATAATAGATTATCTCTTTTTCAAAAATGTTATTCTTATAAAAGTCTTATTCACAAAATTTTTTCTGAACATAAAGTTGCCCATATCCTCCAATTACATTTTAATGTGATTAAAACATTTTAAATAAAATGTAAAACTTTATAATACATATAAAAACTTTAATCTTTTTGTCTAAAATACTCCGCATTTTAAAAACTGTAATCCATTTTCTTTTTAAAGGTAGCTTCTCATGAAGAGACACCCAAAAAGCCATAGTTGTTATTTTTCACCAGAAGACAATAAAGACACCAGAAAAAATATTAATCCATATAAAGAAGCTATATTACAGAAATTTAAACCAGACATTTTAGCTTATTTTTTCCCTATGCAAATTAAGTTATGAGGCCAGGAATTATAGGTATAATTGCAATAAATTTATTATCTCTGTAGAACATGCAGAATATGCATTACATATTTTTTGATGGGAGGTATTGTGCTATGTGTAATGACTATTATGAAGATGATTTGTAATTCTGGCATTTGATTTGGTGGAGGATGTAGAAGAAAGGGTGCTTGCCTTCAACATTTATGAATTATTCAATACCCATTACCTTTTACCTCTCTTCTCTCCATGCCTGAAAGCCAAACATCTTACCGACTACAGCCTCAGTGTATTTCCCTTCTGCCGGAAGAGGAAAGTACTGGTTTGGTGATAAGTTGCTGCCATATCCCAGGAGAAAACCTTCCAGTTTTACGTTCGGATTTGGACGCAGAAACTTCAAGAGAATGGAATCACTTGTGGTATTGATGTGGACTTTCAAGCTTGGCTTTTTACCTAAATATGGAAAAGAAAAAAATAGGTAGTTGTTACTTTACCTTATTAGTATCCCAGGATGATTGAGCGGTGAAGGTTAGTTGTATTGGAAAACAAGTTATCTGCTCAGTTATTCAATATCACAACACACCCACCCAAATCGCTAAAATACAGGTAACTTTGAGGTCACAGAAAGCAGACTTAATAACGCAATCTAGAATACCATGTAAAATCATAGGATTTAGTATTTGATAATTTGTCATTTAGAGGTAGATGGGACTTAAGGCTATTTATCCACGATTGGTCAGGACCTTCATTTTATGCATACCGTTTGGGAACAGCAAAAACATATGTAATTGGTAAACTGAATTACAGCACTTTGAAAACCCTCAGCCTCCTCTGTTGTGCTTTTTGGCTGTACAGAACTTAGTGGTTAATAGAGCTGGAAAGGGATGGAAATGGGAGGGTTTCAGCTTAGGGATAACTGAGATGGTAGAATAGGGAATTTTGAAGGAGAAGGGTTGAAAGGAAAGATGTTTAGTTCTATTAGTTGCTCACAGGGTCAGTGAAACAGTGACACAGAGATACCCAACAGTAAATTGAATATCTAAGTGTGATGCTAAGGAATGGGCTACAGACCCATCCTGATGTCTTTAATTTCTAAATGATAATTGGATGAATTTTCTCAGAGAGATTGTACAGGGTGAGGAGACAAACAATTAAATTTTTTAGGCTTAAAAAAAAAAAATCTATGCAGGCAATAGGGGCAGATAATCACAATAACCAGAGGTCTTGACTAATAACCAGTGAGGCAGTAACATTGACCTTTGTCTTTGGGGCCAGAAGGAGTGAAGTTCAAACTCCAGTTCTGCCACATGCTTACGAGTGTAGCCTCTGGCTACTCACTGAACAGGCTTGAGACTTCTTTTCCTGACTTATAAATTATGGATAATGGAAAACAATTATCTTTGTTTACTTTGACAGGATGTTTATAAAGATTAGTGCAAATAGCACTATCTCAAAACTGGCACATAGTAATTACTCAACTGGTTACTTAATCAGGTCCATTCATAATCCTTTAGACACAATTCAGAAATCCAGAATGGTTTGTAAGGTTTTTGTAAATTGATATCAGACTAATTTGGTAACAAAACCGGATCTGGACCATCACGAGGCCACTTAGTCTTTCATAATCTTACTGAATAGTCAGTGTGACTATTCACATGTTTAATAATAGACATATTAATATATTTAATTAAGGGGTCCTGGTCAAGACCCCACTGAAGAGGTTACTTCCTATACGATCTATGCATACTAGTACATTTCTAAAATCCAAATATTTTCTGAATTTTGAAACATGTCCCACTAAGAGTTTTAGATAAGAGACTGTGAACTTTAATTGCTTTTTTTCTTTATTCCACAGGGATTTCACAGTTTTAAAACATTTTACCTATTGGGAAGTTTGCATTTACCAACTTAATAATTCACAGTCTATTTCTCATTCATCAGACTTATCTTGTGTATGTACCAGTCAGTACCTCTGAACAACATGGGCTTTGCAAAGTCATCATATTAAATTAATACTGTTCCAGGCAAAATCAGCCTGCACCACCTCAGTATAACTACATAAATGATTTTCATTGGGCCTTTGAAAAAACAAAAACAGCCCCTCCCTGGATACCAGGTTTTACTCTTTTACCTCAGCAGCCAGTGCTAGTATTTCTAGATATGTGCATATTTGTATTTCCCAAGAATTTCATGTAATTTCTATGAACTTCTTTTTTTATTATTAGTTTCAGGTGTACAAAACAATGTAATAGACATTTATACTCTTCACAAAGTGATAACTCCCCTCCCCCAACCTACTACCCCTCTGACATTATACATAGCTGTTCCAACTTTATTGACTCTATTCCCTATGCTGTACTCCATATCCCATGACTATAGATGCGTTAAATGATAGTTGACATTCATTACTATTCAGCTTCAGCTTCAGGTGTACAGCACAGTGGTCAGGCATCCACACCGTCCATGAAGTCATCTCCCTAATGAGACAAGTGCCCATCTGACACCCTACAAAATCTTTACAACATTATTGATTATATTCCCCAAACTGTCTTTCATATCCCTGTGGAAATTCTGTGAACTTCTTGATTCTGATTGCTATGCCTATTCTTGTGGCAAAATTGAAACTCAGATATATTGGGGTGGCTTATCCAAAGTCTGAGGAAGACTTAACTAGTCCAGTTCATCTAGTCCAATTTTCTCATAGCACAAACAGCTAAAGTGAGGGTATCTACAACCCCATCACTCTGCAAGTTAAGTGCAGGGTCAAAGCTGGATCTTGGGTTCTCACTAGGCTGGACTTCTACAGTTTTGATTGAGGACTTTGTCAATACCTACCCAATAGAGTAAGAAGTGGCAAACCCCCTGAGCATAACATTCAAGTTGATGCTAACTGCTGATGTTTTGTCCTAATTTTGTTAGATTTTGATGACGTGATTTATACTTCAGATTATAACAGATTTTTTCCAAGCCAATTATTTCCCTTCTAAGTTATGTTAACCCTAGAGTTATCTTACGATAAATCAAAACACAGCTAGCCAGTTTCCAATACCTTGTTGGGAAGAAGAAATTAAGGGATCTTAATACTTAGGCTGCATGCATGTTTGGCTAAGAGCCAAGTCACAGCACCAGCACATTAGACCTCTTGCAGCTTTTGGCCTGATGTACCATATTATCCTCCCCTTGGAAAGCAGAAAGGATGGCGACACCAATTGAGAAGAAGACAGTTTGTAAACAGAATCACTGACCAACAGAAGTGGAACTTCTCTGCAGAGGAATTTTCGTGACTCCGTCTTTCTCCTTTTTGCTAATAATCTATGTCAAAAAATACATCAACATCGTGTGACTTTTCAAATGAATTGGCAGTTAGCTTCCCTATTTTATTCAAAATTCCAACTCATACTATTTTCTAGAGCTAAACTTTAAAAAAGTCCCGAAAAAGAGAAACACACAGATAAATCTTACCTCAAAATAGCACCGTAAACTTAATACTGAGATTATCATCCCAGTCCCTTATTTGGAACTAGACACTCAAATTCCTTCATTATCTTGCCATACATTACATTTTCTCTTTTGCTTCTCAACATATCCTATTTGTTTTTGATCAGTATAATCTCATGTTCTGCAGTGTGTACTAGACCCTGGCCTTACACCTATGCTCAATTGTCACCCAGTATGTTTCCCTCTATCTTTTGGTTTGCTTCTCTCCACCCCTTTGTTCATCCAGTTATTACCCTATTCAAAAAGCTGAAGCAATTTTGTCCTTTCAGTCTGAAAAAGTTTGTAAACTTGTCCTTCAAATGAATATTTAGAGTAGCATTAAACTTTACACTCTTGAACAATTTCCCCAATATTTTATGAGTATATCTGTGCATTCTACAATAAGTTTAATGTTTGATAAATTTATCTTCACTCTAAGTAATTCTGGTTTAATGGTTTGGAACACTAGTCATGTAATGACAGTTATCTTTCAACAGTTAGTATGAAGGCCTCAGGGGAATAACTTAGAAATTACAGGAAAATAATACAATAAGATACAAGCTTAACTAGGAAAACATTTATAAGTAAAATGGCATACATGTCACCCAGAAAACCCCAGGAGTACAGAGAAACATGAGTACTGGAAGAACATTTATTGTATCCTTTATGAGAAACAAAGTATATGCCAATCAAGAGTGAGAGAATAAAGAATGTTAACATTTCAGGGAAGCAACACTAGGGTGGCTGAAAAAAAAGATTGAATTTTGGCAAAGTAGATTCTTGGATCTATGACAATTGTTTCTAATCCTCTGTTTGCAACACCCTAGGGTATCTCTAAATATCTCAAAGGGTGTTGTGAAATTCTATAAGAAAAACAATGTCTTTCAAAACGAATTTAGAATTAATCTCCTTTTTAATTTTCAAAAGTAAATATATGCCCTATGGTATTTAAAACAGTGAGGAATGTAGTTAAGTTCGAAAACCAGACAAAAGGTAGACACTATAAGTTCATAGACTTCTCTGGGTCAACCCGAGAAGGCTGGTTGCTGTTGCTATAGGCATAACTTCTGAGCAGATATTTCATGTTGACCCCAGAATTCTGAGTTGCTGTGGTCAGTTTCAATAAGCTCTGCAGACATATAGCACAAACACATGACAGTTAAACCAGCTAAACTACCACGAACATCCAGTCTCAGATCTGTGAGAAAGGAGTTACCATTATAACCCCTTCAGTAGGAGGAATTCTTTCATGTCTAATCTCTCTGAAAGTTATGTTATACTTTCCAAAATATTTCAGAATGTGGTCTATACTGTTGATATGAAGTTGGTCAAATTGATAAAATCACTTCAAGAGAAAAACTACAAGACACTAAAGCTCTCTTCTAAAAGTAAAAAATAACAATAATTAGCTTATATGCTCTCAATTTTGTGAACCATTAATGAAGAAATTAAAACTATTCTAAATAGCAAGTTTGGAAACAAACTAGATCAGCATTAAGTTCCATAAGATATTAAGTAAAAGAATTTCCAATAATACTGATGTCAATAAAAATAATAACAACTCATTTGTTTCAGGATTAAAAGAATAAACCAGATTCTTATTCATAGTATGTTTCTCTTTTTTTTGCACACATTTCATTTATGCTGATGACCTCTATACTTGCTCAGTCACTTATTAGATTATACAAAATAAAATTTTCTAAGATATCAAAATAATTTAATCAATTCCCGTCAGTTCAGATATTACTTATGAAGCACAGATTTTAAAAACTGATAACTGAATTGATCAAATTAAAAAGTTTGAACTTCGAAAATAACTAAGGAAAACAAAAGCCAATCTACAGGTTGGGAGAAAATATTTGTAATACATATATCAATTAAAGAACTTATATCCACAATTGTTAAAAGAATTCTTTCTACTCAATAAGAAGACAAAACATTTAAGAAAAAAGGGCAAATGATTCAAATAGATTCTTCACTACTAGAGATATATGATAGCCAACAAGCACATGAAGAGATGCTCAAACATCAGGGTCGTCAGATGTCAAATAGTAAATATTTTAGGCTTTGTAGGCCTGATGTTCTCTACCACAACTTCTTACCTTTGCCATTATAGCACAAAAGCAGCTATCGACATTATCTAAACAAATGAATGTGTCTGTTTTCCAATAAAACTATATTTATAAAAATAGGCATCTGGATTTGGCCACCAGGTGAAAGTGTACAAACTCCTGGTCAACAACATTAGTCTGCAGGGAAATGCAAACTAAAACCATAATGAGGTACCACACACATAAGAATGGCTAAAATTAAGATGATTACCAAGTGTTAGGCAGGATTTGGAACAACTGGAGTTGTCATACATTTTGAGTGTGAATGTGAAATGGTATAACCACTTAAAGTTATCAATTTCATGCCTAGGTATTTACCTAGGAGAAATAAAAACTTGTATGCAGACATTCAAAGCACCAAATTTGGAACAACACAAATGTCCACCAACAATTGAATAGATAAATTATGGCTTATCCATACAATGGGATATGACTCAGCAATAAAACAGAACAAATTACTTATGCAATTCAACATTATTGAATCTCTTGTCCGGCATCCATCATGGGCAATGACCTTCCCCATCTCTGTAACTACCTGATACACTTCTGATGGAAGGTCATTCAAGCATCTTGCCATTACAGCACTGGCGAAAGTAGTTTTAACAGTGCTTAACATTACTATTCACTGTTCAACAAATGGTACATATATAAAATCATCAAGTCCTTTTAGGCATCATTATGCTCCAAAAACCGACAACGGTAAGTTTCAAATGGATTCTATGCTTTTAGACAGTGGATTTTGCAAACAGAAAACATTCCAATGCCATTATGGTCACAGCAGTTTATTAAGGAGCTATCAAAATGTCACATCTCCGGATTATGTGTTAAGTAGGTCAGTTATTGTCAACCAATATATTTAAAGGTTTCCAAAAAATTATAGTTGATAACATAGGTTGTATTTAATTGAACTGTAATGACAAGTTAAACAAACCATAATTTAAACATAGGACTTGACAGTAATTTAACATTTGCTTTAATTCTTAGAAAATCAAAAAGGGATCAAGTAACAGGTTTGGTGCTCAAATGATTCTCCCTGTCTTGGTACCATGATCCAAGGAAAGGTGCTAGAAGGAAAAAGAAAACCATATGGAATTTCAGCAGTTTTCCTCTGACAGCCACAGGGTTAAGAGAGTTGCCAAAGGCGATTAGACAAGTTTCTTCAGTTCCTGATCCTTAAATAGAAATGTTTAGTCTGTAATCTATAGCATCACTTTTTTACACCAATAACAACTTAAAGTCAGTGACCCAAGTGGAAGTTTTCCATTGCAGAAAAAGCATGGCAGCTTCAGGTAAATATTTTAAAGAGAATGGAAATTAAATGTTGCTATTAATTAAATAACATTAGGCATTATAAAAACAACTTCCACCAATGCTATAATAGCAAGATGTTTAAATAAAACTTCCATTGGAAAAAGAGTCTGAGCAAGGTGGTTCTGGAAATGAAGACACTCATGACCTATTCTGCACTGATCTGATGGCATGCCAGAAATGGTAAGTAGAAGGGATTAAATTACTTTGGTGGTAGCGGTGGTGGTGGTGTGTATTCAGAACTGTAATTAAAAGCACTCACAGAGTAATTATTAAACAAATCCTTTTTACATTTCAGGTTCTTATATTTCAACCACCAATCCTATATATCTCATGGCATCCTGGCTCTCTGGATCTCCAGACCAAAATTCTTCCTCGAAATTCCATAGATTCTAGGTCACTCTCTTCCCAGCTCTCTGAGAGTGGAGTTTTACTAAGGCCCGATAGAGAATTTCTGAGAGCTTGTGAAGAACTAGTGTGCAGTAAACATAGAGCAGTTTTACATGTCTTCCAGAAACAGAGATACCATTAGCAGTTGCATAGTGCGAAACTCTAAATGGCACCATTCAAATCATCTTTTGTTTATAGCTCGGTATAGCAGCCATGTTCAAAAGTCCAGGCAAAAATAATTGGTACTTACAAAAATGGGTGATTTGATAAGAGTAACCAACCTGAAATTCTCTAACCTTTTCCCACAGCCTTCAAGATGCTCCTGCCCACTCTGCCTTTCTTACTCCATGACTTTGATTTCTATCTTCTCTGCCTTCTGATTCTGTTGTCACTGATAGTAAAGGATATGTGTGGTGGGAGGCCTGGTATAAGGAGGATAGGAATTTGTTACAAAACTTGGACAGTGTGGTCCCTAATTTACAAATGAATCACTTCACCAAATATATACAACTCAGATGAGGAATCAAGGATCTAAATAAGAATAGAAGAAAAGAGATTCTAGGCATTTGGGAAATGGTGGATTAAGGCCACACAGCTTTAGATATGAACAGAAGGCACCCCTACATGTGTTTTTTAAACACACATCTGAAACATAAGAGAAAAACATACTGATTAAAATAATTAGATATATGCAAAACAAGATTTTTATAAATCTAAAGAAAATGAAATTTTATTTAAAAGTACAGAAAAAAATATTGTGGTAAAAATCCATAAACCACATGAACAACTGTCAGAGCCAGGGAATAGGGACTTTTACACAAATTCAGAACGTGACTTGACATATGTGTGATCAGTGTTTAGCGAGAAGCTCAAACGACGGTGTCCCATGATCTCTGTTCCAGCATAGGCAGAACAGCATGTTCCATCTCCAATGCCTGTGGGGAGTCTGCCAGCTGGAGGACGTGTTCCCACATGCAACATGTGCTTCAAGTTCAGGAAATAGAGAGTCCCAGCTCACCTGGAGAGCTATCCTCATGAAGCCACACCGGAACAATTCCCATACAGCTGTAACCCCCCAGGAGTCAAATAGCTTTTCATTAGGATATTATGGTCACCAAATACCTAGAGGATGTTTGCTATTGGATTTAGAAAGAAATGTTATTTTGCCAAAAGTCTGCAGGGGCAAATATTTTCTTCCTAATGGTACTTTATATCTGTTTGCACAACTGTTTGAATAAGTGAGTTCCATTTCAGTTAAAATAAGCACAGTATCCACCTTGGTCAGAATTCCCAGTGACCTGATTCCTCAGGTCAAGACTTTACCATCTGGTGGCTTTGGATGACTGAATGAGACAGACTGAACCTGCCAATGTTGACATTTCAGCACCACTTGGCAGGAGCAATAACTTCATCACATACTTTGTGACCCAACCAACTGCCAAGCAGGAGAATTACTTTTCACGGGCTACCTTCTAGGGCAACAGCCTCTCATTCTTAAAGAGAAATTAATTCCTGAGATATACACACTTGTCACTTGCACAGAGTCCCCTGATCTAATTCTCCCAAGATTAAAGTCTGGAGCATGCTGGGCTTTTCAAGGAGAGGGAAACCCACAGGCAATCAATGACCATAAGGGAAGGGGGGCATTGACATGGTTAACTTCAAACAACAATAACATCTATATTTGCTTTGGGGAATTTGGGGCATACGCATATGTATTTTTACTAATCTGCTTTTCATTTTATCCATTTACTCACTACTAGGTACTAGGCATTAATGATGCCAATTCAAATATGACCTGTCTGATCACCAAGGTTGTGCATTCAAGTAGTAAATTAGGCAGATGAATAAGTCAACTATTTTAGTGCAGCAAGATTAGTGCAATTAGTACAATGTGGCCACAGTAGAGGGGCTCTACATCTGATGGAAGGGGTAGAAAGAAAGTATGCACAAAGAAAGTTTCCCTTTGATTTTGCAAAGCTAGTCACAAAAATAGTTTTTATTCTATAAGGTTATGTCAAATGCAGTTAGGGAAGTAGCACTTAAAGTCTATTTTGTAATACTCTTTCTGTACTGTTTTAGACAACTGGTATATTCTTAGTAATTAGTATTATTGTTTTGAATAGATGTAAAAGAAAAAGAAGAACTTGTACAGGCTAAGGGATTTAGCAAAACTCATTTTCCTTCTTTCTCTGCTTGATTTTCACGAAAATCCTGGAGTTGATTTGCTTACATTCTCTTGCTATTGAAATTAAGGTGTGATGGCAATAGGTGCTCCTAGAGGGAAGGTGGGATGGGCTCCATGCTAGAGTTCTTAAAGAGTGGTCCCCTATTTAGAGCATCCGTATCACCTGGAAACTTGTACGTACATATTCTCAGGCCCCACTCAAGACCTCTTGAATCAGAAAGTCTGGGGCAGAGGCAGCAACCTGTATTTTAACAAGCTGTTTGGGGAATTCTGATACATATTCAAGTTTGAGAACCATTACTCTGTGCAATTCAGTGAATCAAAAATAAAGTTAATGGATCCAACGTTTTTTGAAAAAATTTACAGGTATTCAACACAATATGGAAGGGAAAAACCCCTTACCTACAATCCTGTTAGATTTCCTATCATGAGAATTTTATATATAATTTGGTGTGAACAAACTCTGTGAATTAGGGTTTTCTAGAATTATAGAGACACATAAGGTAAAATGATTTAAAATGTTTGGAAACTTTCTCTGACTTTTAGCACCAGTTATGTGTCTTTAAATCTAACCAATCTTTTTAGAGACTTAGAAGTAAGATGAGCTTACTTCAAACATACAGAAGAGTTGAAAGAATTGTGCCATGCACATCTTTAGAGCCACCACCAAGAGCCAATGATTGATATCCTACTATACTTGTTCTATTACATATTTATCCATTTCTATCTCTCTATCCATCCATTAATCATTCTATTTTTTGATAACAATACATTTCAAAATAAGTTACATTTCAGTATTCTTCACTCCTAAATACTTCAGCATGCATATCATTAACTTGAGCTAAATATTTGTATTTTTCTTTTGAGATAAAATTTACATATAATGAAATTTATAACTCTTAACTATACACTGTTGATTTTTTCCAAATGCTATATATCAATGTAACCCAATCCTATATCAAGATTTAGAAAATTACCATCAACCTAGAAAGTTTCCTCATGCCCCTTCTCTGACCATTCCTATCCAGCCTCCCAGTAACAACTACTGTTCTGATTTTTACTTCCATAGATTAGTTTTGCCTGTTATAGACTTCAATTAAATAGAAGCATACAACATGTACTCTTTTATGTAAGTCTTCTTGCACTCTACATAATGTTTTGGAGATTTATATGGGGTTTTTTTTTTGTATGAATTAGTAGTTTTTTGCTGTTATTTTCACTAAGTTGTATTCAGATAATTATTAAAACCAACATTTTTATATCTCCTAATGTCTTCATAAAGTACGGATCTCTCTTGATTTGCCAATTTTTAAAAAATACTGATTATATTGAAATAAAATTTTCTCTGAGAACAAGGGAGAATTATACATAATTATATTTATATATATTATTATATATAATATAAATAAATTATATAATATATATATTTATATATATAGAGAGAGAGAATTATATATATATTTTTCCAGATATTTATTTACATTGTTATTTACCAGGCAAACAAAACTATAAACTTTCCTGTTTACAATATATCATTATGAAATTTAAATAAGTGTTTGATAGTGAATGCAGACAAAACTATGTAATGGTTTCCTCTTCACTGGAAGGCTCAGTACTAGTCATTGATATTCAAGGTCTCTGATACCTTTCCTTCTCACTCCCAGCTAATGGACCACCAGGCACATGTGAGCCTCTTTTGACAGCAAAGTGTGATATTGACTTTCTTATCTATGAGTGATTTTTCACTAAGAAGAAAGTAGGTAAGTTTAAACATGTGTCATAAGAAAAATAACTGCTTATCCTAACAGTCTCAAAATGATAAGATTATAAAAAAAAAAAAACAGAAAAGCTGTCATTCTGATTAATGTCACTCTATTTGGTCAGTTTTCCAAAAGGACCTATATTCCTTTTTTTTTTCTTCTCTCAATAACTTCAATTTGGATACACAATAAATTCCATTGACCAAATAAAAGTTGAATTTAATCAAAGTTCTTCTTAATAGGACAAAGCAGCACTATAAGAAATTTCACCAGCTCTATAAAAAATCCTGCATATACAAGATTAAATATTTCCATTGTGAAAACATTGCTCCAGGGAGTACATTGTAAATACTCTTGATAAAAATGAAAATTTTGCCATCTTGTAAAAAACTGTCAAATAGTAGCAAGACTTTCTTAAACAAGTCTGGCTTTTATTTATTTATTTAATTTGCAAAGTCTCACAAATGAAAACATGAGATGGAGCTGGGAAGAGAAAATGGTTTCATCCACCATCACTTTTTAGACATTTGGAATCTTTATGCCTTGTTTGTAATTTGTTCAATTAATATATACCCAGTGTTGATATCTCATGGCTGCTTATTTTGAGATTTCACAGCACAAAAAGCCCTAGAGGGAAATGACTAAACCACCATGAGAGTGTGATCAGGTGGCCTCAGGTATGAAGGCAGAGTGGGCCATGAGACCTCGGAAGTTCAGGGAAGGGCCATTTGCTAACACCATAGTGACGCATCTCATTTTAATATATTGCGGAAGAAACAGAAGGGGTTCTGGCATCAACTTTGCCTTTCACTGTGTTTGACCTAGATTACCTGTCCTCTCTAAGGCTCAGTTTTCTCCCCTGTAGAGTGAACTGAAGAACCCCAAATTCATTCTCAATCTCATATGCAAGGATATGTCTAACACCTCATCTGGAGAAAATACTATCTTCCTGTGAAAATGCAGGAAGATAAATCAGAAAATGAATTTTTTTCTAGAAACAGTATCTTAATAATTACCAGTTAATACTTTTTTTTACAGGACTCCCAAATTGCACCTCTAATGTGAAAAAGAGAGCAAATATTTTCATAGAGATATGGAAAAAATGTATATGATTGTCACATATGATTGTCATATATACTTTTGGGAGGTAAAATCACACACCATAAAGTTCATCCATTATAAGTATACAGTTCAATAATTTTCAGCAAAGTTATAGAATTTACTAATTCCACCACAATCCAGTTTGAGAACATTTTCATCACTCTAAAATATTCCCCTGCACCCATTTGTAGTCAATCCCTGGTCCCACCCTTAGCTCCAGGCAACCAGAAAGTGGTGCTTTCTGCTTTTCTGGTAATTTAATATAAATGAACTCATACAAAATGTAGTCTTTTGTATCTGGCTTGTTTCATTTAGCATAATGTTTGTAAAGTATATCAACTCATGTTGTATCACCAGTTCATTCTTTTTGATGCCGGATAGCAGTTCATTTTATGGATCATACTTTTTTTACCCACTTTCTCAGCTGATGAATATTTGCATTGTTTCCAATTTTTAGTTATTATGAAAAATGCCGCTATTAGGAATAATGCTGCAAGTCTTTGTGTGGATATGTATTTTTATTTTTATGGCTAATATGGTAACTTGCGCTTTCTAAGAAACTGACAGTTTCCCACTTTTATATTAATATTTAAAATTATAAATATTACTCTTGCTTGAGAACAACACTAAATTGTGACCACACAGAAAATGAACTATATTTTATCACTACAGCTCAATATATGTTATATAGTAAAATTATTAATTTTAAATCCTGGTATTTCTATCTTTAGCCATTAATGAAGACAAGACCTCTTATCTTGTTACAATAATTATTTTAAAATAAAGTAACTCTAGTTTATCCAGAAAGCAAGAAATAAGCTTTTTTCCAAACAGTACAATGATCAAGGACATTCTTATCAACTATGATACAGGCTAAATTACTAAATTGTATTCTCAATCTCCAGTCATTTCAGTTGTAAGAATACTTTAGCTTATACTAATTATGTTAATATTTGTTCAGAGAATTAGCCAGTTCTGGAGAGATTAACTTTATTATTACTAAAGCTAATATTAAAGTGAAATTTGATACAAACTTTGAGCTTGTTAAATAAATGCTTTAGCTGGATTTTTCTGACTACGTAAATAAATAGCTATCTGCAGTGACTTGGGATTTATAGTTATTTTGATAATATTTGTCATTGTTTCTTTTCCAATGAATTAAAATTCAACCAAAATTAAAACATGAATGACTAAAATGGTTTTCAATATCAATAAAATACGGATCATGCACATCTCTCATATGCCTATATCTCATTATTAACATTTGAACTTTTAAGCATTTAAACTTTTCTAGGAAAAGAAAGCCAAAATGGGTTGGTATCATGGATGAGTCTTCTGACATTATTAAAATTTTCTAACCTGCATGGTAGATGTGATTCAAGCTTAAGACTTAAAACGGTACTTAAAATGAAATTTTATAGCATGTATAAAATGTGAGCAAAATCTAAGTAAATAAACTATTTGGGGGAGAATATCTTCTTGACTTAAAACTGCAGAATAAGAAGGAAATCTTCCTCATAACTCATGTTTATGTGATAACTTTCTTTTTCCTTATATTTAGAACTTAAGCACTGTGATGAATTGCCCTCACTCCATTCCAGATGCTAAACTAGGAAATGAAGAAACAAGATTGTCCTTTTCGAAGTACTATTCACGGGAGATTGTCCCTTAGATGGTGAAATTGTGAATAACTCAAGTCCCGTTGGTTACAATATGAAAGGAATCAATTTACGTTGTAAGCAAAGCAGAGGAAGAGAGGTCAAGAGATGTACTAAAGGACTAAAGTAAGTTGAAGTTGAGACAGTAAACTGCTAGTTAACAGAAGCTATTATAAAGTTGAGGGAAAAAGTAAAGATTATAGGACAAGGTGGCTTACTGGTAGCAGGAAAGAGATACAGGAGATACTAAAGTAAAAATCTAAGGTTCCACTGCTGAGGTGCCCAGACCTTCCAAGCACCACAACTGCTATGACCTGAGGAGTTGACAAATCTTAAGGATGGGTAGGAATTAGTCAGCCGGTGTCAGTGTGCATATGGGGTGAGGATAGAGGGCAGGAACATTACTGTCAGGCAGCTGGAATAGCATGAGGAGAGGCACTGAAGGAAGAAGTAATTGGTGCACTTAGAGACCCTAAGGAACGTCAGTGTTGCTGGGATATAGTGGGGCGAGGGGTGTGCAACGAAGCTTCAGAAGACAGAAGGCCCAGTAGCCCACTGTAAAAGATCTATCACTGTGTTAAAAGCAAGCCTAAATTATTTCCCCCACTAAGCTATACACACACACACACACACACACACACACACACACACACACACTTCTGAGAAATGAATATAAAGTTTAAATCTTATACAGTTATAAAATATATCCACATGGTAGAAACCTTGCCTCACTTGCCCTCACTAACAAGCAACTCAAGTAAAATTCTCAGAGCAAGATTTGATTTGTATGAAAAAAATATGCTGTTTGTAATAAACAAACACCAAATATATTTTACAAGTAGATTACAGTTTAAATGGAATTTAATCAATACAGGTCCCTCTTGCAAACATTGTGTGCTATTAAAATCAATTGTTATTGTAACCAACCCAAACCAGCTTTATTTGTGAAACAAGGAAATAAAGGCTTACTTCTCTTTTAAAAAATCAATTGTTATTAATTTCACTCTTCAGCCAAAAGTTAAATGAAAATAAAGCAATTGGCTCTAATGGACTCTATTGGCAAGGATAGCCTGAGAATTGTGCTGCTTACCACCTACTGTAATTCTGTCTTCCCCAAACGACTTCTTTATTGCACTGTTTATCCAAGCTGGTAACACATTTCTTATTCCTCTTCCTAGCACATTTTAATCTCCCTTTTCACCCCACCACAATAATAATCATGCATTGGCTTTTTAACTTAAAAATTAGGCAAATAATACACATTTATTTTAATAACAAAATTATGAGTTGCAAAAGAGATGAAATTTGTTTTTAAAATTACCCATTATCTAATATGCAGAGCGGTCTTCTGTAAAGAATGTTTTATATGTGCTTCCAGATATTTTTTCCTGAGTATAATATACAGAGGGTGCCAAAAAAAGTATGCACATTTTAAGAAAGGAAAACTGTTTTAAAATTGTAATACTCCATATATACTGGTAACAAGAGATGAATACAAGTCACGTTTGACCTCTGCAATTACAAGAGGTGCTCAAAGTGGTCATCATCAGGGTCCAGACACTTCTGATTACGGCGAACTACTGCTTGAGCAACGTTGACCAAAGTGTTCACTTGTGTATATTTTTTTGGCACCTCCCGGTATATAACAGCTTACAAAAAAGTGGGTTATATATTCTGAGTGCTATTTTACAACTGCACATTCTTTAACATAATATAGCTTCACATTCTTTTTCAATGACTGCACTATTTATTAATGAATTCATAGGGATCTTTTTTTGATAGTACACTGACCCCATGTTACCTCAGCGAGTTAGCAGAATTTAACAATTATCCCAATAATTTTACAATTGAACTTATTTTAGTGAAATTGGTATGCATTTTAGAGATGAAAACTTGATCTTACAAAGTTTGTACAATTGGTTTGAGCCTAGGTTTTCACCACATATCGATCAGTCATATTGAATCCATATGGCCACTGGGTAAACTCATTGTGTTGTTTTTGAGATTACTGCTAATATTTCCATGTCCTAAGATTCTTTGCCTGGTCTTATAAGAAGTGGTGCTTTCGGGAGGGAGGAATGCGTAATAGGAAGACACAAGGTTGGAGCCAAAAAACCTGTGTTCAAGTCCCAAGTTACATGGTAATTAACTCAGTATCCAAATGTCACATTCTCCCCTATAAAATAGAATTAATCATACATAGCTATCTTCTCAGAGTTGTTAGTAGGATTAAGTAAAATAGTTTGGGAAAAGCAGTTTCTAAACTGTACAACTCAGGGATAGTTGTTCTTTGTGTGATCTTATTCATGGGTTTTGTTCAATTTGGGTATACTTTGAATTTTTAAAGTTCCTTGCATTCAACCAAATATTTAGTCTATAAATACAGATGTAGCTTCTCTATGATCGTAAGCTACACAATGACACTGGTCCTGGCACAGAGAGGATATTCAATAAATATTTTTCAAATGCATGAACAAACACATACAACATTTTTCTTAAATAGGAAATACTGTGCCTGATAGGAATTAATGCTAAGATAAGCAAATGAATCTCCTCAAAGACAACGTATTATATTGGAAGATATAGACTTGTGCAAGTTATTACTTAATACAGTCAATAAATTATCATAGTAGAGTAAGCCCCAGCTGAGGTAATTCAGAGGAATGCTAACCAATTAGAAATTGGTAGGTCAGGAATGGTGTTACAGAAGTGTCATCTGAGAGTGGTCTTGAGTGTCAAGAAAGCCATGTCCAGAGACAGCAGGAAGGAATTTCAGGCTGAGGAAAAATAAAGATGAGTGTTTGGATGTTGATGTCTGTGATAACTTATTCAACTAGACTGTGTATAAGGCATGTGCTATCAAAATCTCTTTTTATTAAAAACAGTTTTTCCATTCCCTAATTTAAAATTAATATAAGATCATAAACATCTGATGCCATTTCATTATCATTCCCACACAGGAATCTTTCTTCTGAGGGAGGAGTTATTTCTAAGGGGTCCAAACATCAAATAATACATGTACTTAATTTCTGTGGTATCCATTCTATTCCAGGCATCTCACACTGGTCATTCACGCATGGCAACATGATATTCAGTTTCATGGAGTTAGGACAGGAGCCGGGGCCATGACGCTAAGCCCAGAATACTAAATTCCATCCACTGAGGATGAAGAGGTACACCTCAGTCCTCTCTAATGAGCAATGGTAGACTAATTCTTAACATTTACCTATTATAACAACAGTTCATGGGAGAGCAGATAAAAATCCAATTTCCCACACTAGCATTAAAACAATTTCAGTGGTTTTAATGATTCTAGACATGTCTGAGACAGGTCTAGTGCAGATTGGAGAATTCCTTGTTTCAGACACTTAAGTTCCCATTTTCCGTAATTTCTCTATGGCATTTACCATCTTAACGTGTGTGCTTTCACATGTTCACCCATGCTTGCATGCACCCACCCACCCACACTCACCTTGATTTTATTTTACTCTGTGACACAATGGTATCCTCATCTCATTTTTCTAAAAACATTTCTCTATCTCTCTCCCTTACATTTCTTCCCCTTCTGGCCCTCATTAACTTGGCAGTTCATTAAGTTGCAGTCCTTTGCTCCTTTATACTCAAGTCTTCAATAATAACTTAGCTGCTAACTACTAAGTGACTTAGCTTACTTTGAAATCTACACCTCTATTTCTTAATACTCACTCAGCTTCAATCCTCCACACTGCTTCAACCACTGACACTAATGACTTCAAAACCCAACCACCACAATCTTCCTCAAAAACCAATTTACTGCTGCCTTCCCTACTTCCTTTATTCTACCACGGTCCTAGGCAGCTGAGTGGCCCTTGCAGAGTCATCTAACATACCTCTCTATAAAACTGGCATCAAACAGAGAAATCCAAATGCAAACATGTCTATGACTTTGCTTCACTATCATTCTGGGGCTTTAGAGCAGTGGTTCTCTTCTGAAAAGCTAAACTTGAGGGAAAAGTGACTTTCCTTCTTTTCCTTCTTTCTACTGAACTTTGCCCATGTCAGTGCAGGTCATTGCAGAGCCCAATAGTTTTACTACAATTGAAGTCTCTTAAGAACAAACCACATATAATTATTGCTTGATATATTTTAAATTACATGAAAAGAGTTGTAAATTAATCAATAGACCAGCAATTCCTATTTCAGCCTCTTTCCTAGCCCTTTTCAATAAGATCACTGCTTATTATTTCTAATTCACTCAATTTGTTTACTATTGAATAAAATCCCAGTTCTTCCTATTGGTATTCTTGTCCCTGAAGGGAAAATGCATTTTTATCGCTGGTTTACAAATGAATCCCTTAAATTTTGGTTAAAACTGCTATACTTCCAATTCCATTCATCTAAAAAAATAATTTTTAGGGAGCTTCCCATGAACAAGGCGTTATACTAGACACTGGGGCTATAGAGAAAAAACCTTCTCAACTTTGACTTGTTGGTTTCTCCTCTATACAGTTTAGATAACTTTTGCGTACTATCTGTCCTTTTATTTCTGTAAAATCTCACTTAGTTCCCTGAGCTGCTTACTTGCTCTTTTTTTCTGTCTTTCCCTTTCCATTTCCAACTCTGAGACCTCCTCTTGCATTCTCTTGATGTCATCTTTGATGATTTTCCACTTTTCAAGTATAGTTCTCTCAAACTCCCGTGTACATAGAATGACCTCATTCCTTTTTGGGGGATGGGGCCATGGATCTTCTGGGTCTGCATAGACTTAGCCCGAAAAGACCATCGCTGTTACCCATTTTTATAATCACCAAACTCATCACCTCTCCAATCTATCCTTCTTAATATTTTCAGGTTAATAATCATGCAATTCTCCTTTGTTATGCTACCTTTTCTGCCTTTCACTTCTAGCACCAAAACAATAGACGACTCCTGAATGCTCACAGCACAAAGCTCAAAATAAACTATCCACATAGATAGAAAAGAAAAGAAGACTATTAAAAAATAATGTCGCAGGCACAGGTGAAATAGTACATATGTAAAAATGAGTAAGACACTTCTAACCCTTGTACTTCAGTAATGAGAGATGTCGATATCTGTGTTAACTCTAACACATGATATGGGCTATACCCAGAGAGTTACATTTGCAAAGGAAGAAAAGGAGTTTTCTGAGGCATGGAGGAATATACTTTTGGAACACTTCTCAGAGGAAGTAATACTATGTTTGCCTTCAGCAAATTACCAGAGAGCTGGAGAAACTATTGTTATAAAAATTAATGTTTGCTATTTATTGAATTCAGAGGGAATAGAGATTACTCTCCAGGGAAAGGTTCATGGGGAAGTTGAAACTTCAGCTAAGTCTTGAAAAGACAAGTCAAATGAAAAGCAGGACTTAGAAGAGCACTTCAGGTGGACAACATAGAAGCAGAAACTCATGTTGAACTACATACCCTGCACCTAGTTCCTAAAAGCAAATAGGCCACTTTGGTTGAAATGGAGGGATCGTGTTGATAGTTACTCAGAATCTCAGAGTTGGAAGGGACTTGAAAGTCATTGTGTCGATTCTCTCTCTCATAATGACAGCAGACAGATACACTGGAGCCAGACTGTGGATGAGCTCTGAGGATGAGCGGAGAACCTTTTGCCTTCCTAAATACTGGCTTGTCTAACAAAGGCCTAGGTATAGTGATCCTAGGCACTGCATTTCTGGTTTTCATCAGAATATTTTCCTCTCAAATACGGCATTTAGAAATATACATGAGATATTTGCCTTTAGAAATACTTCAGTGGTATTTGAAAGACTTACTATCATTTTCTAATGGGGCATAATAAATCAAAACTTGGAATCAGCAACACAAACAGGAAGCATTAACTTCAGGCCAAAAAGGCAACAACTCTGATTTTTTGGCAAAATTATAAAAAGGCTAAAGAGGGCTGGGAATCATGAAATCTTGGAATTACACTTTGGATAGAATTTTACTGGCTAGCCATTAGTCACAGAATCACTTCTAATCGACTTAAGAATTCTTTTCATTTACATGCTTTCCCTAAGTTCCCTCGTTACATTTATTTTTAGAATGGCCATTCCCTGGGAGCCCCTTTTCACTTCTTATTCCTTTCCTCTGTCCTTCACTATTATAATTTAAATATGAATTACGCAATGGGATAAATGAAATGGTAATAAACTGACCATTATAAGCAATTACAGGTACTTTATAGTATATGTTAACCACTCCCTTCAAAAATATGTGGTATGAGACAAAACAATGTCCACACAGTTCCGTGGGCCTTTACATCACACATAGATAGTCTTGGTAGATAATCTGCAATAGATAATCTTAGCACAAAAAATTTATCTGTGTGGGGACCAAATATTAATCTGCATTAGTACTCAGGGGATGGAGAACCCTTTTCCTCCACAACTCTTGGCCCCAATTAAAGTGCCAAATAAATCATCATTTAAATCCACAGGACACAAAAGCACTCATGGAAATGCCTATAGCCAGCTCTCATTTTTATCAGAAATGGCACATTTCTACCAAGGCTGGGACAAAAGTAAAAAAGTGTTTGTCATTCCTTTTATTTTTAACTTTGGTTTTAATTTTGTAGAAGATGAGCAAGAGAGAAACAGTAAGAGGTAAAGCCAGAGGTAACTGGGTCATATTGCTAGAGCCTTCTAGGGAGGATTCGAGCATTGCTAAGCTATTAGAGGTTTTCAGCAGAGGAGTGATAAGATCTGATTTACATTTTAACAAGATGACTCTGAGTGTTGTATTGAGAATATTCTGAAAGGCTAAAGCAGGGAGAACAGTTCAGGCAATATAGCAATAATCCAAGAGATGATGGTAGTTTGAATCAAGATGGGAGAAAATGTGAGAGAAATAGAGACATAAAAATCCTGAAGGAGTTTTGAAAGCAGAGCTGAAAATACTTGCTGATGAATCAAATGTGAGATTTATGAGAAAAAAAGGAATTACAAATGTCTCCCAATTGTTTGACCTGAGTAAACAGAAAGAAGGAGTTGTCTTTAAGTGAGTACTGATGGTAGGAAAAACAAACAGTGCAGATGGCACTCAGGAACTTAGCTTTGAACATGCTAAAACCTAGTGTCTGTTAGAAAGTCAAATGGAGCTACTGAGCAGGGACTAGGATAACTGGGTCTGAAGTTGAAGGGTAGGGTCAGGGTTGAAGATAGAAATTTTCAACTTGTTAGTGTTTAGATGATATTTAGTCATTTAGTCATTAGACCAGATGAGATCACCAAGGGAGTAAGAGGAGAGCAAAGAGTTCCAAGCCGTGGGACACTCCAATTTAAGAAATTGGTGAGATGAAGATGAACCAGCAAAGGAGACTGACGAGCAGCCAGTGACAAAGGAGGAAAAACAGGGTGAGGAAATGGAAACCAAGCGCTGTTAATTTACTGGTCAAAAGAAAATCAAACTTCAACTGTGATCCTGGCTCTACTGCTCACAGCACAGCTTATGGTACGGAGAGATTGTGCTGAGACTCAGCATAACTACGTATTATTATTTTTTTTATGGAATATCTCATAAAAATTGTCCAAATTGAGAAATATGTGGCTGGTGCTACAAATAATTGACTAAGAAATGAAACAGAGAACAAAGGAGAGATTATATGAGTGAGAGAGAGAGAGACAAAACAACAGTTGGAACAAGCATTTTCTTTGCAACCATACTCAATTGGAAACAATGTACTTTGAGAATATACTTCACCCCAGTGTTTTTATCCAGGATAATTTTGCCATATGACAAATATCCTCTAATGTACTATACTGTGGAAACTAATGAAATTAGTATGCATACCTGTGGTTTTAAAAAAGGAATACAGTATATAGGTACTCTAAAACTTTTATAAAATATTGAATTTCTGATTTCCACTTAAGATGTATAAAGGTGGAAGAAACACCCCTACCATCCTACAATAACCGAAAAAGAGCACCCAAACAGTCTTCAAATTTGCAAGCTTCCCGAAACTAATAAAAGAGCTGAGATTTCAGGAAAACCAGAAATCTAAGAAAAGACAAGCACATCCAAGGAGAGATGTCAGTGGATGTCACAGGAGCTAGTAAGAAGAATTTGGTTGAAAATTTTAATGAATTCCTAATGGCATAGTGTGGATTATCATAAAAATACAGAACTCCTGGGAGCCTCAGACACAAAGAGAATTTGCATGCATTTGCTGGTTCTTCTCCACGAAACCCATTGTTGCTTACAGGGAAGATGGGAAGCAGCGAGAGAGTCCTGAGAAAGCCTCCTTTGTGGTGCATGCCTAGGAAACAGCAGCCACTCTGGGAAAGTCATAGAGCACCACTTAGATCCTTCTCCTCTCCTATACTTCTTATAAAGCATAAGCTCCATAAGGATTGTTGTGTCCCATGGGCACAGATGAAAAGCCACTGCAGCTCAAAGAAAGGAACGAAAACAAGCTTTATTCCTGGGGGGAGGGCAGGACTCAGACCTTTAGCGATTTCTCCCAGGCCCAGACCTTTAGAGATTTCTACTGGGGGGTGAGCCAGGATCACTGAGAAGTCTCCACTCCTAAGACCGAGTCTGGATCAGAACAGAGAGAACCCTCTCCAGCCCCCTAGGAACAAGCCAACAATCATTGAATAACAAGTAATAGCAGTTTAACCCTAAGGGAGCATCAAGAGCATGGAGAGAAACCTTCTCTGAGGTTCAAGTTCAAAGGGAAGATATTAAGAAATACCCTCTGATAAATCAGCTCTGACTTTACAAGGTAATGCTAGAGGAATTTGAAGCCTGTACTACACTGGGTTAACTATAACAAACAACAAACCCCATTCAACTAATGACCTGATTGTCTCAACCTAAAGGCCTAAGAAAATGCATGCTAATTTTCAGGCCTAAAAACTATTTTCCTCAGTCTCTATTGTCCTACAAAGATGTTCGGTTTAAAACAAACAAACAAACAAAAAGTGTGAGATCTACAAAGAAAAAACGAAAAACACTACCAAGAGACAAAGCAATCTATAGAACCAGACTTTGATATGGCATACATGTTAGAACTATCCAACAGAAAATTTATACTAACTGATAAATATGTTTAAAGTTCTAGTAAAAGAGGTGGATAGTATGTATGACCAGATAATTTCAGAAGAGAGAAGAAAAGTGAAAGAATAAATCATATTGAAATATCAGAAATTAAAAACATGATAATAGAGATAAAGGAGTGACATTTTTTAAGTAGAGCATCCAATACAGACAATATGAACCAGTTCAACATGCATGTCATTGGAAACTCAAAAGAGAAAGAAACTAGACAGAAGAAATATTTGGAGAGAAATACAGTGGTACCTCGGTTTTCGAACATAATCCGTTCCAGAAGACCGTTAGAGTTCTGAAATGTTCGAAAACCGAGGCTTGGTTTCCCGATAGAAAGTAATGCAAAATGGATCAATCCATTCCAGACCTTTAAAATCAACCTCTAAAACTGCAAATTTAGCCTGAATTTTACTACCTAATGATACCATAGGTCCATAAAATTTACAGCGTTCGTAAAACAAAATGTTCGTCAATGGAGAAGTTGAAAAACCAAGGTACCACTGTACTTGAAATGTTTCTAAGTCAATGATGGACACCAATCTACAAATCCAAGAAGCTCAAAAACCATCAAACTGAATAAATCCAAACAACAACAGCTAGACGTATTTTCAAACTGCTGAAGGCAAAAGACAAAAACTGAAAGTCAATCAGTGCAAAAAGACATTACATACCAAACAACAAAGATATATTAAATGGTAAAGGAACTTTGCAGATGTAATTAGGTTATAGACCTTAAAGTAGGGTGATTCTCATGGATTATCTGTCTGAGCCCAATAAAATCACATGACTGCTTAAAAGCTGAAAGCTTTCTCTGGTTGGAATCAGGATACTATATGAGGCAGAAGAAAGAGGCAGAAGGTAAAGTCAGAGGGATTCAAAGCCTGTGAAGGACTCAACCCATGGTTGCTGACTTTGAAGATGGGGGTGGGGGGACATAGGAAAAGGAATACGGATGGCCCCTAGAAGCTGAGAATAAACAGCCAACATCTCAGCCAACATCCAGCAAGGAAACAGGTGTCTCAGTCCTAAAATCACATGGAACTTAATTCTGTCAAAACCCTGAATAAGCCTGAAAGTGGATTCTCCCCCAGAGCCACCAGGCCATACCCATAACCCACACCAGCTAACACCTTTGTCTCCAAAGACCTGGAACAGAGAAACCATCCATGCCCACACAGACTTCTGACCTACAAAGCTGTAATATGATAAATTTGTGTTTGTCATGGGGGGTCTCTGGTCCCACACCCCACATAAGAATGCAGGATATGGCGAGGCCAAAAAGGAACACCCACGGAGCCATGGATGGGGGTTCACACCACTATAATCTTGGCGGCTAGGTTGGAGATACAGGAAGCAGGTTCCACACGATGCACAATCCGTCATCCGCTTCTCTGCCAACCAATCAACCAACCTCCTAGCGTAGCCATGGCAGTTATATACTAGTGGGTAATGTCTAACGGTAACAGCTGATGGCCATCCAGCCACAGCTGACGGCTATCTAATAACCGAGCCAGCACCTTTCCACGTGAGGCCAAGAGCCTGGAAACTGCTCTCTGGGACTCTGTCCCCACAGTGTTAT
Organism: Rhinolophus sinicus; assembly: GCF_036562045.2. Taxonomy (NCBI): domain Eukaryota; kingdom Metazoa; phylum Chordata; class Mammalia; order Chiroptera; family Rhinolophidae; genus Rhinolophus; species Rhinolophus sinicus. The sequence continues at coordinate 78,676,304 of NC_133751.1, read as the reverse complement.
TTTAAATTTCTGAGTCTGTGGTAACTTACTATATTATAGCATCAAGAGAAAGTAAATACAATTCTTTCCATTAGTTCATTCAAAAGTAGGCTTTATAAAAAGCAAAGCTCAGCAAAGACAACTCTAGCACCAACTATTCAATGTAATAAGGAAGCAAAGAAGAAATCATCTGGGGCCAATTTTGAGGCACTGAAAGGATTTACCCAGTGAAATATACCTCACCCCAGCTGTGCACCATCATGCTTGAATTTCCAATTTTGAATTAGAGTCAATCTTAGAGAAGGAAGTTACCTGTGTTAATAACAAATAGGAAATGAGTAAGTCATGGTTTCTCCCAAGGCTCAGGTGTAAATCACCTGAGGAAGTGATAGTTCACTGTTGATGGGGTAAGGTTGGAAGCATTAAACACTATTTAAGGAATAGATACAAGAAGTGGTAGCATGAGATGGATGTTTGAAAACAAAAGTAAGCCTACTTGGTGGCATACCAGGGTAAGCACAAAAATGCAACAACAGTGAGAAAACTTAGGCTAATTTACAAGTATTAGTATGGCAAGTCACAAACCCAGATCCAGATATCATTGCCACTATTATGATGCAAAATGTCAAACTCTCCGTTAGCAAAATTTTAAGTGTTCACAAACTAATAAGTTTCTGTTTAAGACATTCACACATAAATCAGCTGTAAAACACTATCAATAAACGTATTCTACCTTCAGATCAACAATTCAAGAATCCCAGACTCTAATCACAACCTCTTCTTGCTTATTAAACTACTTTCACTACAGTCATTCTTAGACATCATTTGAAAATTGCCTTCACAGACTCCTTTACTTTCTCCCAAACTAGCAGCTTCTTCCATGGTGTATCATTAGATTCCTATCATTTCAGTAATATTCTTGCCCAGCCCCGAACTGCTTAGGCCCCTTTTCCCCCATCACATCCTTCTGATGATATCTGGACCCCGGATAAACCCAAAATCTGCTTTCACGGTATCTGCCTCCAAGTAGTGAACTCTGCTAGAGAACATCACACAATAGGATAGATGGCATCATTATAAACTCATGGTCACTAATCTCAAGTGGATTCTTATTCCTCCAGCCAGTTATTTTCCCCTTCTTCCTGATAACCGCGTCAAACTTTCAGCCCTCCCTCCTACCTCTTTCTCTTCACTCAGCAGATCATCTCTTCACAAGAAAATTGAAACCATTGGACAGGACCAACCTCAAATGGCCACACCTAAGCCTACAAACCTGCCTACATCAGCACCTATTCCTTTCTTCTTTTGCATAACAGGAATTATCTTCCCCTTATCAAAAGATAATTCCTCTACCTATATTCTGCATCTTATCCACTCTCACTTTTGTCAGGGAAATTACACCATTCAGTCTATTTCTTTCAACTTGATCTTTGACAGTTAAAATATGCAATTCTCTTTCATTTTAAAAACAACAACTTAGCAGTTCCATGTTCCCTTTGTAAGATGCTTAGAAGTTGACACTCATCCTAAAAATAAGTAAAAAGTTGAACAGACTGAAAAATCAACAGTTCTTCTTGGATATGTTAGAGAGGTTAGGACACAGGGCTATCCACTGGCCCCAAGCTTGGAGAGACAGACCAGTGAATACAGGGAGTCATGGCTTACCTGAGCCGAGTCTCACAAGCAGGAACTGCTGTAATAACTAATGATGATGTGATTGACAAACTGCAGGATGCTAAGTGTGAACAACGCTGAGTTAAAATTTCCAAGGGAGACCTGTCATAGAGGAGGCCTCACACTTTTGTGAGATTTACCTGCAGGTGCTCAACCAGGTTCTAACAGAAAACATTGGGGGGGGGGGGGGGGTGTGGCGGAATCTCCTCACACTTCAGACAGGACACAAAGAAAAAAGAACCATTTTGAAATATCCGGAAGTACTCTCTTCTTAATAAAGGCGTGCCCTCTGTTGAAACTAGTTAACCAGAGCCCAAACAGCTGGGGTATTATCAGAGCCAATCTCACCCGGGGATAAGGGAAATACCCAATTCTAGCCCTCTCCAGCCAGCCTGTCCCACCAAAGAGGAGAGAAAAAATTGAGAAACACTTGTGAAGCTTACAGTCCAGAGGTATAGGCTCAAGAAAAAAACTATGTTCATAGTCAAATCACTACAGAATGCTCCTCTTTACCACCGTGAACACTTCACCACTATGTTACTAGAGGCCTGTTTATAGTAGTTCCTTTCACCTGGTATCTATAAAGAAAAAAAATTAATGGAATACTAAAAGAAAAGAAACAAAACTTGAAGAGACAGAGCAAGCATCAGACCAGACATGGCTGGGATAATGGAATTATCAGAATGGAAATTTAAAACAGCTATGATTAATGAGCTAAGCATTCTAACGGATAAAGTAGACAGTACACAAGTACAGATGGGCAATGTAAAGAGAGAGAGAGAGAGAAATCCTAACAAAGAACCACAAAGAAATGTTAGAGATAAAAACACTAACAGTTAAAAAAAAAAGATAACAGAAATGAAAAATGATTTTGACTTACTAATAAGCTTATTAGTAGACAGGCCATGGTTGAGAAAAGACTCTCTGAACTAGAGGATATATCAATAGAAACCTCCCGAATTGAAAAGCAAAGGGAATAAGGCTGAAAACAAACAAACAAACAAACAACAGAACAGAATATGCAAGGACTGTGGGACAACTATAAGAGGTGTCACATGCACATAATGGAGAAGAAAGAGAGAGAAGAACAAAAAAAATATTTCAAACAATAATGACTGAGAATTTCCCCCAAATTAATGTCACACACCAAAACACAGATCCAGAAAGCTCTGAGAACAAGCAAGATAAACAGGAAAAAAACAAACCCACCAAACCTACATTTAGGCATATTATTTTCACATTACAGAAAATCAAAGATAAAGAAAAAAATCCTGAAAAAAAAAAAAAAAAAAAACAGAGGAAAGAACACCTTACCTATAGAGGAAAAAATAGAAGAATTATATGTGACTTCTCAGAAACCATGCAAGCAGGAAAAGAGTGGAGTAAAATATTTAAATTATGAGAAAAAACACCAACCTAGAATTCTGTACCCTACAAAATCATTTTTCAAAAGTGAAGGGGAAATAAAAACTTTCTCAGACAAATAAAAATTGAGGAATTTGTTGCTAGTAGACCAGACTTATAAAAAATGTTAAAAGAAGTCCTTTAGTTTGAAGGACAATAGTATAGGTCAGAAAATTAGATCTACATAAAGAAAGAAAGAGCATTGGAGAAGGAATAAGTGAAGATAAAATAAAAGGTTTTTTTCTTATTCTTAATTTATCTAACAGATAACTATTTAAAATAGTAATAGCAAAAATGTATTTGATTATGTATTCTTATGTATATCATATATATATATATATGTATATATATATATATCATATATGTTTTTGTATGCTTATATATAAGTGAAATGAATTACAGAAATGATACAAGAAATGGGAAAGAGAAGTCAGGATTATTAGGTTATTATAAGATACTTATACCACTATGAAATGATATAGTGTTATTTTAAAGCAGACTTGGATTAGTTGTAAATGTATATTGCAAATTCTAGGGCAACCATTAAAATAAAAGCATAATGATATGTTAGGAAAGGAGAGAAAATGGAATCATGTAAAATATACAATTAAAATGACAAAAGGCAGAAAAAGAATAGAAGATAAAATTAGGAACAAAGTGCAAGGGAAAAAATAGAAAAAAGTAAGGAATATGGTAGATAGAATCCAACTATATCAAATAATCACTTTGAATGTCAATGGTCTAAATTAACCAATTAAAAGATAGATTATCATAGTGAATCAAAAAACAAGATCTAACTATATATTTCGTACAAGAAACCCTTCAAATATAAAGATACATACAGATTAAAAATAAATGAATAGAGAAAGATATACCAGGGTAAGACTAATCAAAAGAAAGCAGAAGTAGCTTTATTAACGTCAGACAGAGTAGTCATCAAAGCAAGGAAAGTGGTAAATAGATAAAGGTGTCAGTTCTTCAAGAAGACATCACAATCCTTACCACATATGCCTAACAACAGAGTTTCAAACAATGTAAGACAAAAACTGGTAGAATGGCAAGGAGAATCAGATGAATTCACCATCATAATTGGAGACTTCAACACCCCTCTATCAGAAATGGACAGATCTAACAGACAGAAAATCAGTAATGACATAGATAAACTTAACATCATCAATCTGATATAGTTGATATATACAGACTACTGCATCCAACAAGATCAGAATACACATTATTCTCACTGAACATTCAACAAAATAGACCACATACTGGATCATAAAACACACCTTAACAAATTTTAAAAAACAGAAATATACAATGTCTTCTCTCAGACTATACGGAATAAAACTGAAAATCAGTAACAGAAAGATAAATGGAAAATCCCAAAAAACATGGAGGTTAACAACACATTTCTAAATAACACATAGGTCAAAGACAAAATATCAAGAGAAGTTGAAAAACATTTTGAATTAAAGGAGGATGAACACACAACTTGTCAAAATCTGTGAGAGAAATGTATAGCATTGATTGCATATATTAGACAAGAAGAAATATTTAAAATCAATAATCTAAATTTTCATCGTAACATCTAGAAAAAGAAGAGCAAATTAAATCCAAAGTAAAAAGAAGAAAAGAAATAATAAGAATTACAGCAGAAATCAATGAAACTGAAAACAGAAAAATCAATAGAGAAAATTAATAAAACCAAAAGCTGTTTTTTAAAAAGATCAATAAAATTGATAAAGAAAAAAGAGAGAAGACACACATGAATAATATCAGAAATGAAAGTGGGGACACCATTACAGATTCTATGGACATTAAAAAGCTAATCAAGGAATAGCATGAACAAATCTACCTACAAATTTGGTAACCTAGATGAAATGAACCAATTCCCTGAAAGGCACAATTTGCCAAAAATCACATAAGAAAAAATAAATAATCTGAACAGGTCTATATCTATTAAAGAAATTCAATCAATAATTAACAACCTTTCAAAACAGAAAACACCAGGCCCAGATGGGTTCACTGGTGAATTCTATCAAACGTTTAAGGAAGAAATACCAATTCTCTAAAATCTCTTTTGGAGACAAGTAAATTAGCCTTCCAGAGCTTGTCCTCCATTTCCTCCTAAGAAGAAGAGAATAATGTAATTACTGGGCTAAGCTTCTCGAGACTGAACACCGCCTATAATGATCACTACTGAATTCTCAGCCCTTAGCTAAAAGCCCAGAAAAATGGACACTTAATAAATGAATGAATGAAGGCCTAGTAGTGCAGTGAGGATTAAATGAGACAAAGTCCGGTAAAATGCCTGGCAAATATTTAATTCTCAAAAAAGTTAACTTCTGTTATTGCTAAACAAAATTATTTAAGAGGAAATGTAGGTATAAAGAGGCTTTCCATTTTGGGTTAATTTTCCACACATTGTTTCCCTTAGAGGGTTAATTGATTTTGCATTGTTAGTAATGTTCTCTTACTTCTTTTCCTGAAAATTCTGATCATTTTTTGATTTTTTAAATATTGAAAATCATCGCAGAATACTGAATTAAAGCATAATATGTCAGAAAAGACAAGCTGACCCTTGCCTTCTCCTTTTCCACTTTAATTCCAGTATTGTGACTTGTTAATTGTGTAAATATCAGTGTGCAGATGGCCCTTTCTTAATTATTTTGTTTGGGAACATGACAGTGCAGAATTTGATCTTAACCTCTAGCCTTCTTATTTGGGAAGAGGAAGGTTTTAAGCTCCAAGTCACTTGATGATTGAATATCCCTTAAATTGTTTTCTATTCAAGAACCATCAGAGTGAACCTGGCAATTTAGCACTCAATTAAAAACCATCAGCTGGAAAACTCAGTCTCTAAAACAAAAGTATTTTTTATATTTCAAAGAAAATATTTAAAACATCATATACTTTTCATTCACTTTGCAAAATCTCTCTGGGTCTGTCTAGTTTGTGGACTTTCTGTGTAAATTAATTCCCCTTTAACGATTTTGTTCTCAAGTCATTTGCAGCAAAAAGTCATTGAGTTAAATCATCACCACTATCAAGAATGTTGTTCTGTCCTATAACTTATACAGAGGCAGCCACAGCATAAACAAGGGCTTGGGACAGAGGAAGTAGTAGATTTACTCTCTGAGCAACTTTCAAATATGCAATACAGTATTATTAACTATAGTCTCCATGCTGTACTTTACATCTTCGTGACTTACTTATTTTATAACTTGAAGTTTGTACCTTTTGCCTCTCTTCACCTATTTCATGAAACCTAGCCCCCTGCCTCTGGCAACCACCAATCTGTTCTCTGTATCTAGTATGAGCTTGGTTTTGTTGGGTTATTTTGTTTTGTTTTTTTAGACTCCACATATAAGTGAGATCATATGGTATTTGTCTTTCTCTGTCCGACTTATTTCACTTATCATAATGCCCTCAAGGTCCTCCATGTTGTTGCAAATAGAAAGATTCTGTTCTTTCTTATGGCTGAGTAATATTCCATTGTGTATAATACCACATTTTCTTTATCCATTTATCCGTTAATGGACACTTAGGCTGTTTCCATATCTTAGCTATTGTAAATAATGCTGCAATGAACATGGGGCTGCATATACCTTCTTGAGTTAGCATTTGCATTTTCTTTGGATAAATTCCCAGAAGTAGAATTGCTGGACATTTTAAATTGGAATCTCTAATATGCCAAGTTCTCTTAAACCTCACAATTTAAATACAAATATACACAAAGTATTCCTAAACTTAATATGAAAGTTTTAAGATTTCATCTGTATTTTTAAATTTAAACCTCCCTGGATAGACACCCATAAAAGAAGGGTTTTATTATCTCAAAACACTTGAGATTAACATCCCAAGAGACTTCAGCTATGATCTCAGAGGACCAACGTTCCTTATTGGTCAGAGTTTTTGACCTATTAAAAAGTTAATTAATTAATTAATTTAATTTAATATCTTTTGGAGGATAAAAGCAGAGGAAATATTTCCTGACTCATTTTATGAGACCAGCATTACCCTGATACCAAAACTAGAAAAGATATATAGCAGGTCCTCAAATAATGTCACTTCATTCAACATCATTTCATTATAACATTGATGAGATGCTGTAAGAACTTAACTCTTGTTTATAACACCTGGCCTATAGTAAAATTGGCTTAATTATATGTTGTTTAGCTTAATGTCATAGAACCTATTGATGATGTTAAATGAGAACTTACTGTACAAGAAAACAAAATTACAGATCTATATCTTTCATGAACATAGATGCAAAAATTCTCAATGAAATAATAGCAAATCAAATCCAACAATATACAAAAAACTATATACCATAACAAAGTGGTATTTATCCCAGATTTCTAACGTTAGCTCAACATTTGAAAAGCAATTAATGTAATCAATTACATCAAAAGACAAAAAAGGGAAAAAAATCACATGATCATATCAATAGATGCAGAAAAAGCACCTGTCAAAATCCAACATCTATTCATAATTTAAAAATCCCTCTTAGTAAACTAGAATACAGCAAACTTCCTCAGCTTCATAAAGAATGTCTACAAAAAAACCTACAGCTCACATCACATTTAATGGTGAGAAACTTGAATCTTTCCCGTTGAGATCAGGTACAAGGTAAGGATGTCCCCCTCACCACTACTTTTCAATATCATACTATAAATCTTAGCTAATGCAGTAAGATAAGAAAAGAATTAAATATATACATATTGGGAAGAAAGAACTAAAACTGGTCTTTTTTTCACAGATGACACAATAGCCTATGTAGAAAACTCAAAAGAATCAACAAATAAACTCCTGAAATGAATGTGATTATAGCAAGGTTTCAGGATACAAGGTTAACACCAATATACAGAAGTCAATTTCTTATACCAGAAATGAATAAGTGAAATTCAAAGTTAAAAACACAATACCATTTATATTACCACCCATAAGTGAAATACTTACGTATAAATCTAACAAAATATGTACTAGATCCATATGAGAAAAATTGTAAAACTCTGATGGAACAAAATCAAAAAAGAACTAAATAAGTGGAGAAATATTCCATATTAACGAATAGATTCTACATTGTTAAGATGTCAGTTCTTCCCAACTTGATCTAGAGATTCAATGCAATCCAAATCAAAATCCCACCAAGTTATTTTGTAGATATTAATGGATTGATTGTAAAGTTATACGGAGAAGCAAAAGACCCAGAATAGTCAACACGGATTGAATAAGAAGAACAAGGTTGAAATACTGATGCTACTTGACTTAATATGAAATTATAGTTTTCAAGACAATGTGGTATTGGCAAGAGAATAGACAACTAGATCAATCTAAAAGAATAGAGAGCCCAGAAATAGACCAACAAACATAAAGTCAACTGATATTTGACAGAGAAGCAAAAGCAATACAATGGTGCAAAGGTAGTCTATTCTAAAGGTAGTCTAAAGTGGTGCCAAAACAACTCAACACGCACAGGAAAAAAAAAAAAAGACTCTATAGACACATATCTCACCTTTCAAAAAATTATCTAGAAGTGGATCACAGACCTAAACTAAAATGCAAAACTGCCAAAACTTTTAAAAGATAACATAGGAGAAAAACTGGATGACCTTGGGTATGGTGATGACTTTTTAAATACAACACCAAAGGGACCATCCTTCAAAGAAAGAATTGATAAGCTAGCCTTTGTTAAAATGAGAATATTTTGCTCTGTGAAAGACAATGTAAAGAGAATAAAATGACAAGTCACAGACTAGGAGAAAATATTTGTGAAGACACATCTGATAAAAGATTGTTATCCGTAAGGGGGATCGAATATATGGTGATGGAAGAACTGACTCTGGGTGATGAACATACAATGGGATTTATAGATGATGTAATACAGAATTGTACACCTGAAATCTATGTAATTTTACTAACAATTGTCACCCCAATAAATTTAATTTAAAAAAAAAAAAAAAAAAAAAGATTGTTATCCAAAATATACAAGTAACTCCTAAAACTCAAGAAGTAAACAAACAACCCATTTTAAAAAATGGGCCAAAGACCTTAACAGACACCTAACCAAAGAAGATATAGATGACAAATAAGCATATGAAAGATGCTCCACATCATATACCATCAGGAAAATGCAAATTAAAAAACCAATGAGCTTACACACCATTCAGAATAGCCAAACTCCAGAATACTGACAACACCAAATACTGGATGTGTAGCAACAGGAACTTTCACTCATTGCTAGTAGGAATACAAAATGGTACAGTCACTTTGGAAGACAATTTGGTGGTTTCTTACAAAATTACTCATACTATATGATCCAGCAATTGAGCTCCTTGTCATTTACCCAAAGGGGTTAAAAACATGTCCACAGAAAAATCTGTAAATGATGTTTATAGCAGCTTTATTTATAATTGCCAAAAGTTGAAAGCTATTAAGATCTGTTTCTGTAGGTGAACAGATAAATGAATGATGGTATATTTAGACAATGGAATATTATTCAATGCTAAAAAGAAATGAGCTATCAAGCATTAAAAAGACATGGATGAACAATGAACATTGAATGCATATTACAAAGTGAAAAAAGCCAATCTTGAAAAGCTTATGGAGACGGTAAAAAGATCAATGGTTACCAAGGGTTGTGGGGCAGGAGAGATGAATAGGTGGAACACAGAAGATTTTTAGGTCAGTAAAAATATGCTGTATAATACTCTGGTGATGGATACAAGTCATTTTACATTTGTCTAAACCCATAAAATTTACAACACCAAGCATGAACTGTAATGTAAACTATAGAATTAGGATGATTATGATGTGTCAATATAGGTTCATCAATTGCAATGAATGTATCACTTTGATAAAGGGGAGACTATTTGTGTACAGGACCAGGGGATTATAGGAAATCTCTGTACTTTCCTCTCAATTTTGCTGTGAACCTAAAACTGCTCTTAAAAAAAAAAAAAAAAATAGGGCGGCCAGATGACTCCATTGGTTCAATTGTGGTACTCTTAAAAACAAGGCTGCCGGTTCGATTCCCACATTGGCCAGTGAACTGCGCCCTCCACAGCTAGATTGAAAAACAACAACTTGACATCCTGGAAAAACACACTGCTCCCAAATAAAATAAAATAAAATAAAATAATAAAATAAAATAATAAAATAAAATAAAATAAAATAAAATAAAATAAAATAAAATAAAATACTTATATTACAAAAAAACACACACAAGGGCAACAAAATTTTGTGTTTAGCTGACCTCTCATTCTCTTTCAGTTCCTGCCTCCTTCCCTCTCCTTCATAGCCAAACTTCTCAACATTGTCTTTACTCACTCTATTTCTCTCACCCTTCAGCCCACTATGAAATATCCTCTGTGTCAATTACACAAATGAAACTGCTCTTTAAAGGTCAGCAGTGACAGCATTTCACAAGTTTCTGTAGTCACTTACTCTTCATCCTATTTGATTTTTCTAGTACCATCAGACCCTATGGTCTACACTCTCATTCAAACATTTTCTTAGTTCTCTGACTGCTCCTTTGTGTGTCTTTGTAATTTCAAACTCCTCTAATTGGTCATTAAATATGGCAGGCCCTTGAGGCTCATTCTGAAGCCTTTCATGGTAATTTTATTCATTTCTAGGACTTGAACTCTCATTTCTACACTGATGACTTTTAAATTATAACTATAGTCCAGACCTTGTCACCGAGTTCCAGGTTCTTTATCTAAAACGGGCTGCTCAACACTCTTTACTAAGAAGTCTCAGAGAAACCTCAGACTCAACATGTTTAAGCCTGATCCCATACTCTTTAGCCCTACAACTGACCCTTTTCCAGTGTTCCTCCTCTCAAGGAGTGACCACCACCCTTATAGTGATGCTGATCAGGCAATGTTTAAATACACTCACTCATTTAATCCTCATTACAGCTCTACAATGTGGCTACTAGTAGCATCTCCATTTCAAGGATGAGAAAGAGTAGTTCAGGCCTTAGTTTAAGAGTTTAAGATCACACCACTAGTAAGCAGCGGAGTTGGGATTTGAATACAGGCAGGAGGAGAGGATATACATTCTCAGCCACTGCATTTCTTGTATTCACTACAGGGGTGTGCTAGAAACGTCGGAGTCATGTTTGATGCTTTCTTCTTTTCTTCCCAAATATCTGTCTATCAACTCTGCATATTTTCACCTTCTTAATATCTCACAAAAATCATTCCTTGTTATCACCACTAAATTACCACACTGGCCCAAACCATTACCATCTCTTGGTGACCAGAGACATCTTCTTAAAACATAATTCTGTTTACAGCATTAAGACACTTCGGAGTCTCTATTGTTCTTAGGATTATGACCAACAATTGTAATGTCGTTGACCCCTAAGGCGGAGTTTAGCTGCTGCCTCTCTCTCTCTAGCCTCACCTGTTAGTATGCTCCACCTGCTTGCTGCGCTCCAGTCACACTGGGCAAATTTCATTTTCTCCAACTTACTTGCTCCATCCACAACATTTTCATTTCCTCCAACTATCTGCTCAGAACTAGTCCCTCTTCCAAGGAGGCTCTGAGCCTCACTCCTCTCCTTACTTGGGTAACTCCTACCCATTCTTCAGACATGGCTTAAGAGTTCCTTCCTTAATGGAAGACTTTCCTGACACCGCAGACTAGGTTTGGTTTCTATGTTTCAGGCTCTCCTTCAAAAAGAACATTCATCTCAGCTAGCATTATTCTTTTAGTATGCAATTACATGATTAACATATTTTGCCCACTAGAATGTAAGCTATAGGAAAGCACACTGTCTGTTCCTTTTAGTAGCCCAATGCCTGGGTACTGGCACACAAGTAGCACTCAATAGCTCAGACATGTTAATTAACCAAACACCATCCACCCAAGCTTTGGGGGCTGATTTCCTTCCTTCCTTCTCTCCTTCCTTCCTCTCTCTCTCTTTCTCTTTCTACTTTTATCTCTCTCTCCCTCTCTTTCTTTTCTTCTTTCCTATTGATTTGCTTTATTTTTAGTGAGAAAGGACTCGAAACAATGATATCATTTTAAAAGGATAATAGTTTGTGGCCAGCTTCCACATGGTTGGTCCTAGGAAGGAAAAAACTTCTATAGACAAAATCTTAGCATCCTCCTATCTCCAATTTCAGCACATTTACTCCAACTTCTGGTTTTTGACAGATTTTCTACCCTCACTGGTTGGGCCAGCATCCAGTCTGGTTGGTTAATTATCATGTTGGAAAAGATCTGAAGAGCTAATTCCTATTAAGACGGAAAGATTGATCAAGAATTAAGATGCATCTTATGTCGTGGTTAATGTTCATGTCAGTAAGGGAAACCAAATTGCAGCTTCTAAGTTTTAGTAATATAAGCACAGTGATCAGAGATAACCTGGGAGTGGAAACTTCTTACTGGTCATTTGCAGCTTGTTTCCCATGCTTACCTCCTCTTTCACACATAAGCCAATCCTTTTTATTGTGAATATAAAGCCAAATTTCAGACATCTGAACTAGCAGAATCATGAGTCTAAAGTAAATCCATATGAGGGGACCACGACCCTAACTCACTGCGAGTTCTATCCTTCTCGAGTCCAACCAATCTCTCCTACTTCAAGGCCTAAGAAAATTCAGAAACCTTAATGGATATTGTGACAGAATTCTGGGCAGTTCAAACCTTTCAGTACTCGAATTTCTTTAAATAGCAAGGTTCATGGAAAAAAAATACGACTCTACAGTTTTAGCAAATGTTCTTCAAAATGGCCAATTATTGTAGCACCAAAGTATATCCTTGTAGAGTTGCTGCAGTGATGACATGAAAATATGAGAAACATGTACTCTTTGAATAAAATAAAATAGCAGAGGAAGTATTTGAGTCACCACCAGAAAAATGGGTTTTATTGAGGAAAGGACTGAATTTATGTATCACTAATTAAAAAAAAAAAAATATATATATATGTATATATATGTGTATATATATATATATATATATATATATATGTGTGTGTGTATATATATATATGTATATATGTGGATAGATAGATAGATGATAGATAGATAGATAGATAGATACTTCCATGTGCCAGGCATTATTCCATTATTCTGGGTGCTCTGGGAAATGGAATAATGGCTTGTTAGTGGTGGAAGAGCCTTAGGGATCTAACAACTCGACAAAGGGCTGGATTGATGAAGTGACTTTGCTAAAACACCACAGCTGGGGATAAAACAAAGTCCCTGTCCTCAACATGGTTGATTTCACTTATTAAATCACCTTTTAAAATGATAAATGCTACCATTATTGTGGAGGTGTCTGAAATGCATGAATGCATACATCTGTCATGTCCCTGGCTTAAGGAAAGACTTCACCCAAGGCCAAAAATGGACCAAAAAAAAAAAACATCCAAGACCCAGGTCTAGTTTTGTGACTAGCTTAGTTTTCCTCCCAAATTAATCCTAAAAGAGCTAGGTGAAAGCAGCACCAACTTCATAATGCTGAGAATGCTTCTGTTCTCCAACCTTAAGTGGCCACATTGAACTCCCAGCACTAATTGTTTCCATCGTGCACAGCTGTTGTGTCACAAATAAAGAACCATGACTTCATGCGTGAACTATGAGTGCAGGCAAGAGATCTGCTATCAATAAACCCAGTCTCTCTAACTCGATCATTTAGGAAACTGGGTAGGAAAGCCTTCATCCATCAGTATGGCTGGTGCCAACCTCTCTCTGATGACATGAAGAGTGAGGCAATGCTATCTCTTAATTTCATGCTCTGAAGGGCAAACTGTGCCCCATGAGCCAAATCCAGTCTGCCACCTGTTTTTTTGTAAAAACAGCAGAGTTGAGTCTGACAAATACTATATGGCTCACAAAGCCTAAAGTATTTACTATCTGGTCTTTCACTCTGAAAGTTTATTGACCGCCTGCTTTAAAGTGAAATAATTAAACAACAAAAATAAGTAGATTCTTCATTATTACAAAGTTGGATTGTAAATGAAAAGTTGAGATGATTTGTTAAATGCAATTTCTTACTTAGTTAAATCTACGAAACTACAGTACAGATTAAACTTTAGGAATTTATAAATGTAAAAACTCAAATATACCACGCTTGATCCATCACACATAGAAAAGATTGGTCTGAGAATGTTTTGTTTTTTTGTTTGTTTGTTTAAGACATAAGCTGTTATTTTAGATATCAGGCTTGGTGGCTTTGAATTCATGATTACCTCCCTAAAAGACCATATACTATGTCTCTGTATCACCCCCAACCCCATTTTGATGAGCACAAGTTCTTGCACTAAGGAATTCCAATGTTGTTGAATGTAAATTGAATTTTAAAGCTCAAGAATTTGTAAGGCTACTTTTCCCCCAATATTGAAGATTACTCAGGAATGGGAAAGTTACTTTGGCAGACCTAGTATTGTCCTTGACTTGACTAGCAATGTTAGCATGGTTAACTGACTTAATGTTCCTAACCCTTAATTTTCTCATCCATAAAAGGAAGTGCTTAAATGTATACCCTCTGAGTTTTGGGGCTCTGAACTCTGTGACTAATTAAGGTAAGTTTCATTTGATCCCCAGCATTTCCTGAAGACAGATCAAGTTTTTATTGCATTAGAATTTTGTTAAATTAAATATTATTTGAAATTATTGCTGCTTCAGATATGGTGGGCCTCTCAACCTTTTGGTGCACCATTAGACAAATTATAATTTAACCTGTGACTATGCAATAAAAATAATTAATTCCAATTTTATGGCTATGTATTCATGTCTCTATGCAATTTTTTTATTTGAATCAATGTAAAAACAGTTCAGTAAGGTACAATGAATACAACTAATCTGACAGTTAAATTTTATAATATTAGTTTAGGAATAAAAAAGTCTCAATGAACATTTTATAAGAGGTAAAAGTTTAATCTGCAATTAGCTGATAGTTTTCAGTTTAGCCTAGTCTTCATAAAAATATACATTCACACACATGAAAAAAACAAACCTGCAACTGTCTAGTTTAGTAGCCAGGTAGCGTTTTGAAATCTGCTAAAAATTAAATTCTGAAGAAGCTAACTTCCTAATTGGTTGAGGCTGGCATCAAAATAGGGCCCTGTGGTTTTGGAGGATACAGGAAAATACTGTCACGGGTGACCTCGGGGAGTTCTAGTAGGACAATCTGGCCAGACCTGACCTAGATTCTGGATATGATTGAAGATGCTTCCAGCTTATTATTCTATTAGTATACACTATACAGCTTTGAATCTCGAATCCTATTTTTAAAAAATAATCCTGAATGATCCATTTCAAAGATCTTAAAATATAATTTGCTGTCCTGAAAGGAATACAGATTATCCTTTGAATGCAAGTTTCTCCTTCAGACATAAACTTCATGCATAAGTCCTTTGGGGATCTGCTGAGCTTTTTCAAACTCACAGGAAGAGTAATCTATTTATTCTCAGTTCACCAGCAGGGTCACCGTTGCCTCATCTTACGCAGACCTATTGTCTGACACAATGGGTGGGGAGGCACAGACAAGGTCTAAGTGATGCAAATCATGAAGCAAGACAGTCACAGACCTGAGTGAAAGCCAAACAAATGGTCCACACATGCAGCCTGCCATGAGCCACCAAGGCAATTCCCGATGTGCTCTTAATGGAGTTCACTCCCCTGAATTTTAGAGACAGAAAGGAGCTTAGAGATTGTAGAACACACTCTTCATTTTAAACCAGAGACAACTGAGGCCAAGTGAAGTTAGGTGATTAACAGAGCTCCAGAGCGAACCAGTGACATTGCTGGAATTAGAACTCTCCAGTCTACCAATAGCCCCATACCATGCTGCCCATGGAGAGAAAGCAAGAGCCAATCATTAAAGGGATAGGTATATCCAATAAAAAAAAAAACATGCCCAGCAGATGAGCCTTGACTTTGGATTTCATTATAAACTTGAAAAACTTCTCCATCAATCACAAATATGTATAATAAATGCAGTACTCAGAACAGCATCTTGTCCCAAAAATATGCATTTGAAAAGAAAGGTAAAGAAACCCTAGGATCTTCAAATCTCAAGGTATAGCTCAGAACAAACAGAAAAGCAGATCTACGTCATCAAGAAGGAAAACACACACACACACACACACACACACACACACACACGCGCGCGCGCGCGCACATGCGCGCAAAACATGCTTTCTTGAAAAAGAAGAATAGATTTTGCTGGAATTGAGTCAGGGTGGAGTAGGAAGAGTCCAATCTGAGGGTGTTAACTCATTTTTGTAAACCATCTGCCAAGAGTCAGAGGAAATCCCCAATAATCTCAGCAGAGAAGTCTTTTTTCAAAGATTTGAGGAAAAATATATTCTGTACTTTTTTCCTGCTCATGTAAAGACAGTCTCAAACAAAAAGCTGTATTATAAATATTCTTCACAGGAAATCGTCATTAAATGATTTTTACTTAAAAACTTCACATTACACAAGGGGTTACTGCAGTTCTTCCAACAGAGCACTCCCATGAGGGCATTCCCACAAGTGCAGATCTGGCCAAATCTTGGCCATTCCTCTAAAGTCTTGCTGCAGCCCAAGTTCCTCTGTAGCTGTTTAGCCTATCTTATAAAAAAGGCGAAGGACACTTATCCATACCCATTCTCCTATAGTGCCTGGGCTATCAAAGGCGATTAATAAGTATTTGTTGAATGACTTCTTATTGATCTGAAGGAGAAATTAGGCCCTTGTTTCATAACAAGGCTTGCTGGCAAACTCAGAAACATCACTGGCTTTGGTTTTTGTTTCTTTAAAAGTGAAGTGTCCAGTTGGACATTTGGGAAAGTAGCTACAATTCTTTCCAAAGGGAACACACTAAAAAGTATGACCAAGCACACAGAATCCGACTCCCAAGTATTCAGTGGCAGGGTAGTGTCACATTTAGAGACATATGGACCCAGATAGGGATTTTGGGTCTTACTCTTGCCCCTCTCAAATATTCAAAAGAACCTAAGAACTTGGAGCGCAGCAACTTCCAATAAATTTACTTGTTCTCACCCACTCTAGAAAAGGTCCTCAGACTCTCACATGACTGAACCTGTCTCCTCTGTGCCATCCACGTGCTGCTACTTGGCCCCTCTTTTCTCCCTCTCCTCGGGGCTGAGGGCCCGTGAGCTCCTGGCTTGTTACAATCCCCTCCTAGAGCAGTGCCCTGAGAACAGCAGCTCTGCAGTTTGTGCTGAAAGCTTTCCTCTCTGCCTGCAATGTTGTCCCTCACGTGAGACAGTAGGGAGGTAGGAAAATAGGAGTGGGTAAAGGGGGACAGGGAGGGCTATGAGGCCCCACCTGTTAGTCAGTGTTGCTCCATCTCAGTATCTGAATGAAATGATTGGGAAGTGGCCCATCACAGGTGCTCATGTCACCTGCTTCATGCCAAGAGTTGATTTTTTTTTTTTTTTTAATCCAAATTAAAACTGAGTTACTCCAAGGAGTTCATTAAGCAAAGAGATTTTCAAGCTGTTTTCTTGGTAACTATAACTGTTTCAGGAAACTTTGGTGGTGGTTGATACTATTTTCTGGATTAAATATACAGTCTTCTCCCAACACCCCTTGCAAATTCCCTGCAAACATTTGTGTTACCGTCAGGACTTTCTGCAAGACTACTTGCTGCCTTTTCCAGGACCCACTGGACATGTAAACAGAATAGGTTGCCAGTTATTTGATGTGATTTGAAAGATGTAAGGAGGGCTCTTACACATTAACAAATTCTTCCCTGTAAACCCTACTTGGTTGAAATCTCCCCATTAGAGAAAATAGACCTGATTCTCTTCTATTAAGGTTTTATTTATGCAAGCATCTTTAGATAAAAAGGAAATGTCTCAGAGGGGAAAAAAAAAAGACATTTAGCTATTACTAGCCATTAACACCTTATTGTGAATGAGAATATCAGATTATTTTCAAAGGGTAGGCTAGCAAGAATAGGGCACTGACTAGAGAAATTTTGACATAGACTAGTGATGGGATAATCTGGAGCTGAAACATTGAAAATAAAATGCAAGTCTGGAGTGGGACAATATTAGTCTTTAGTTATTGGGCACCAAAGAGCAGAACATTGAGAATGTGGGTGGACCCCAAAGATAAAATATGCTTCCACTTTTGCATTTATGCTTACCACCCTTTCTGGATTCTACCCCCACCCACTAACCAAATGATCACAAATGCCTTACAGAGGATGTAGATAGAAATTGAAATAACCAGCAAATACAAAGCTTGATACACAGTAGATGTTTAACAGATGTTGAATTTCATTCTTCTGCTCATCAAGGCGTTTTTCTTTAGCTCAATAAAACCACAGGTTTTTTAATGAATAGATCAAGAACAGGCTCATTAACAGTAGATTTTTTAAATGGAAATTAAAACAGAAAGGAGGTGTGAAGGTTTTTGCCAGTCAAATCAACTTGCACATTCTCTGGGAAGGAATCACAGAAATGTGGGATGAGAAGGGTGTGCCTTCCAAAAAAGGGGTAGGAAGGAGGGCAACCAGGAATGGAATGTCATCCTTCCCTTAAGCGCTGGATTCCCACGAAAACATTTCTGCAAGCTGGTGATTTCACCTCAGTAGCTCAATGCAGCAATGTCCTTAGAGTTTCCTTGATTTAATAAAGCTAGCATTGCCATTAAAACAATCTCTGTAGTATATTATAGAAAATGAAACTTATACCACAGAAATTAATGTGAGCAAAATCAAATTTTATGTGGAAAAAAAACACGTTTCTGTACTGAAAGGAATCTACAAATAAACTGGTGATTGCAAATATTTATAAAGCATCTTTGAGATATGGAAACTACTCTCTGGGCCAAGAAGAGAAGTGATGGATGACCACTTAGTTTTAAAAAGATCCTACAAGGCAGCTGCAAATGTATACAAAAGCAATCAGGTCCCAACAAGCCCTCATCCACCTTAAAGAAATCAAACAATACAGTTATTATTTTTGCCAGTCAAGGCTCTCCAACATGATGTTATCTTCATATGTTAATACATATTTTTTTAAGGGTAAATAAGCAGTTCCATTAGGCTTCTAGTTTTGTTTTTCTGCTTATGGTGTTTGAGGCCCAGTGAGTAAGATATTTAAGTATTAAGATTTTTCTTTTCCTAATGAATGTTAGGTTTCTTACATTTCGCCTGGCTGGAGAAAACACCCATAAACAATAATAACAACATTGCCATGTTCTTTCACATAAACAACATACAAATACAGTCAATCAATCCTCATTGCTGATAGATTCCATATTTGCAAATTTGCTTACTCTCTAAAATT
This sequence comes from Rhinolophus sinicus, assembly GCF_036562045.2. Classification (NCBI taxonomy): domain Eukaryota; kingdom Metazoa; phylum Chordata; class Mammalia; order Chiroptera; family Rhinolophidae; genus Rhinolophus; species Rhinolophus sinicus. Next base: position 78,656,977 of record NC_133751.1, on the reverse strand, counting down.
TATTTGTAACCCCAAAATCAATACTCACAGCACTTTTACAATCATTCGTGGACATGCAGAGAGTGGTAAAAAATTTGAGTCCCCCAAGGGGCACATTTTCCACTGAAATTGAAAAGGGCAACATTGTACCTCTCTGTTTTAGCTCTCACACTTTGCACGGTCTATTTAGTGCTATGTTTTCCCCATTTTTGTTCTTTTCGTTGGTGATCTTACTACTTAAAATGGCCCCCAGGTGTAGTGCTGAAGTTCGGGGTAGTGGTCATAAGCACATGAAGGCTGTGTTGAGCCTGATGGAGAAAACATGTGTGTTATATAAGCTCTGTTCAGGCATGAGCTATATAGCACTGGGTTGGGCCGGGGGTGGGGGGTGAGTTCAATGTGGATGAATCAACAACATATATTAAATAGGTGTCTTTAAACAGAAACATATGAAAGATTACGTATGGATTGGTTGAAAAAGAATGTTGTGACCAGAGGCTCCCAGGAAGCTAACCCTCTGTTTGCAACTTTCTATAAAGAACATAACTGCTGTGAGTAATGAGAATCAACTGTATTATGCTCCATGGTTTTTTGTGGGTTTTTTTTTTTAGATGAGAAAACTAAGACTAAAGAGACTAAATTATTTCCTAACGTCACCCTTCTAGTTGGAAGCAGAGTAAGTTTAAAATTGAGGTGTTTTGTTTCCAAGTCCAGTGATCAGTTTTCTGTCTCATGCCTCTTTTCTCCAGTGGAACGTTGGTTTGGATAAGGGGCTTTCATTTCTGCCTTACGTGGGATGCCGAGATTGACTTAGCATTCTCCTACCCAAAGCATTGTCTCTCAAAGTGTTTAAAGCAGGCTTAAATTGAGTCTTGAAGCTAAAAGAATAAAAAAAACTGTGACAGTTCTATGTAGGTTGTGTAATTTTAATATTTAGGTTTGATGACTTATGAATACAAGATATAGGAAGAGAAAGACATAAGACTAAACATTATTGAATGTTCTCTCTGTGCCAGGCAAATGTTGCCAATTTCCATATTTTATCTTATCTAATAAGAAATCAGTGTAGATCTCAGCAAATTTACCTATTACCTTTTAGAAAAGATTGTTGTTTCTAAGGAAATTGATCCCATATTTTTTTAAAGAAAGATGCCTAACAGGTGTGGGCCAATCTCTGAGGAATAAAGGTATGGATTCAAAACATATCTCACTCATTCCTATTATTAGGTTGGTGTAAAAGTAATTGCGGTTTTTGCAATTTTTTTAACCCTTTAAACCGCAATTACTTTTGCACCAACCTAATAGAATAGCTAAAATTAAGAAAACAAAAAACTGAAAATAGCAAGTTATGGCAAGAATGTGGAGTAACTAAAGTCTTCATACTTTGCTATAAAAAGTGCTAGAGCCATTTTCAAAAGAGTTTGGTTTTCTTATAAAGTTAAACATACACTTTATATAAGACAAAGCAATACCACTCCTAGACATTTACCCAAAAGAAATGAAAATATGTCCTCACACAAAAACATGTAAGCAAATGTTTATAGCAGTTTTAGCCATAATTGCCCCAAACTGAAAACAACCCAAATGTCACAACTGGTAGATGAGTAAATAAATTATGGTACAGCCATAAAATGGAATCCTACTCAGCCAAAAAAAAAAAAGAAAAGAAAAGAAAAGAAAGAAAAAGAAAAAAGAGAAAGAAAAGAAAAAACAAGAAACTAATATCTGCAACAACATGGATCAACATGGGTGTGTCACAAAAGCACTATGCTAAGTGAAAAAGGCCAGACCGAGGAAAAAAAGATTACATAATATATACTTCATTATCGGACATTATGGAAAGGGCAAAACTAAAGGGACAGAAATCAGATCAGTGGTTGCCAGGAGCTGGGGGAAGGGACTGACTACAAAGGAGCACAGTCAAGTTTTCTGTGGTGATGGAAATGTCTTGTATCTTGATTGAAACTGACAAAATATAAAAAAATGTATCACATTGGAGAAAACAAGGAGCTGACAAATAGAAAATGGGGACATCTTTTATAGTGTATTCACATGTAGAAGGAAAAATGAAAGAAAGTCATTTGTAGCTTATCCTTCTAGATTGACCTATAACTACCGAATGATATTTACTAATTTACTAAAGTAATGTTTACTAAACTAATGCTTATATTTGAATGTAGATAAAAGCCTTTAATCATTGGAAGTGGCTTCCTTATTTTGTTATGCTGCATTAAACAACAGAACTTTGTAAGCAAGATGACAAAATTGACCTAATAGCAAAAAACCCCACTTCTAATGAAGGAGTCGGAGAAGCAAAGTCACTTAGGAGTGAGCCCCACTGCTACCTTGGAGGAGATGGGTCAGGAAAGATGAAGGGGTTTCCCATTTCCACGGACAGAGTGGGAAAAGTATTCTAAAATAGTTGACCTCTAGTCATAGTTGTGACTTTTCTAATGGCGGGCTGCCTGTTTGGAGGATGACTTCAGATCTGACTCCATTATTTGTCTTCCCTGACTTTTCTCTTGCCCACAGCATCCTTCACTAATAGAGTCTGTTTCAAAAGCCTGAATGTTTTCTTGCTTAATTAGTTGTGTCCATCAAGAGTGGATAAAGGAGTGGTAAGAAATAAGCTGTCTTTACTGCTAAAACAGCACTTCCTTGGCAACTATGATAAGATGCTCTGGGGAAGTCAAGTCCACAGTGCCTGGAATCTGCATGAAAGCAAAAGACCACTCATGACCTTGTGATTCCCTGAGTGATGATACCTATTAGTGAAAAAAATTTGAGATCGAGCCTAGAATTTGGTCTGGGATGAGGGGCTAAGCAGGAAGTCTTCTTGTTCATTGTGACCTAGATCACCCAACTGACACACATATTGACTGGCCAACTAGATGGAAACTGCTTACCCAATTTTATGTTTTGTTACATGCTTTGTTAATAAGGTCCTAGTGACTGATGATTAAGGATCTGTGATTTTTCTTTGTAATCATTTTATAAACAATGGTATATTTGGAGAGAACAAATGAGTTCAGTTCAAAGCACTAATAGCATCCATTAATGAATGACACTATAGGTAAATATAGTTCGAGTATCTTTAATGCTCTGAGAGAGCCCTAGTTTACAAACATAATTTCTGGTTTGTGGTTAAAAAAATTTGCTCACCTTCCACAGGTAGCACATACAAAGAAATTTCCTATGTTAATATTTTTAATAAACACTTGTTTTTGATTTTGCAAAATGGCAGAGAATGCCCTATTCAAAGTCTTCTCAACTCTTCCAAGCAAAGTAAATCCCCTTTTTCTCTAAGCTCCTATTTACCTTTGTTCATTCCTCAGTCACAGCCTTTATTACATTGTATTATCCTGTTTAGTTCATCTATTCCTTTTGCTAGGATATAAACTCCAAAGGAACAATAACCATTTTTCTTTTTTTTATATATCTTTATTCCTCCTACTTTGTTTCCCCAAAAATAAGACCTAGATGGACAATCAGCTTTACTGTGTCTTTTGGAGCAAAAATTAATACAAAGGTGAGAGGTTTTGGGAACGTACGGGGGGATGGTGGATGGGGGGAGGGGGGTTCACACAGTGTGAGGGATGTAAATGATAAACGTCTAAGTTTTGCTCTGTCTTGTGCACCTGAAACTAATTAAAAAACAAATTAAAAAAAAAAAAGTAAAAAAAAAAAAAAGAAAAAAAAAATTAATACAAGACCCAGTATTATATCATATTACCCGGTATTATATTGTATTATACTATATTATATTATATTATGTTATATTATATTATATTATATTATATTATATTATATTATATTATATTATATTATATTATTATATTATAAGACCAAGTCTTATATTATAGTAAAATAAGACTGGGTCTTATATTAGTTTTTGTTCCGAAAGACACTCAGAGCTGATTGTCCAGCTAGGTCTTATTTTCGGGGAAATACAGTATTGTAACATTAGGTACTTATAAAATGATTTGTTTTCTATAAGAATTTTCGCAAAGGCTTACCCTGGAGATATAATTACATGAAGACTGCCATGGCATAAACTTCAGCATGAGGTCAAAACTAAGGCCAAGGAAATAAGAGCTTGGCCTGATCCAAGTTTGTTCCAGGAAGCTCATTGTTCCTCGGAGGAATTCAGGGATGTAGGTCAGTTACAATCTGGATCTTGGATCTGGTTTTCTTTAAGTTGTCTTGGGCACAGGTCGACTCTCCTAAATGAAGCAGCACCAATACAGACTCTCTCTAGGCCTAAGGCCGTCCTGAAATGAACTCTAGAATGAAGGACAAGGCCATTTATTAAGGCCTCAAAAAACATGGCCCTTAAGCTGCTTTAAACTGTTGAACATTTTTTATGAGTATTTTAAAAGGATATTTGTTCACATATTTTTCCAATCAGACTGATCAGCATTTATGCCCATTTTTTTGGTAATCCTGGAAAAAGTAACTGATTCAAAAATTCTTCTTTGGAATTTATTTCCATTTATCTTTTATCTGGAGGCAAAACTACATGTTCAAAGCCATATACCAATAAATAAGATTACCTATACTTCTCATCCTACTTTTACTCCCCTTAAATAGTCCTTTAAATTACAATAAAAAGGCAGTAAACACACTCCCTGTATTAATTAATTATTGTTGCATAATAAATTAACCCAAAGCTTAGTGGCTTAAATGACGATAAGCATTTATTATCCACACAGTCACCCTGTGTGTGGATCAGAAAGGAACTTGGAAACTGCTTGGCTAGGTAGTTACAACTCAGAACCTCTCATGAGGTTGCAGTGAAGATATTGGCCTGGGCTGCAGTCATTTGAAGGCTTGACTGGGGTTGGAGGAAGCAATTCCAAGATGGCTCCCTCACATGGCTAACAAGTTTGTGCTGGCTAGGGGCAGGCAGTCTCAGTACCTCACCCTGTACACCTCTCCCCAGGACTGTTTGAGTGTTCTCATGACATGGCAACTGGCTTTCTCCAGATTGGGTGATCCAGAAGAAAGAGCAAGGTGTGAACTGCGATGTCTTTTACAACCTGCAGAAATCACACATCTTCACTTCATTTCTTCTGTACTCTAATGGATACACAGGCCAGCCATGATTCAGTGTGTGAGGAGGGGACTCTATAAGGGCGTGAACACCAGGAGGTGAGAATCACTGAGGGTCACCTCGATGTGGATACTATACTTCCACATTTAAATTTTTGCACCACATCAAAATCAATTACATAAAATAAAGCGTGTGTTCACATCTTAGTTATGAAGTTTGAGGTTTCTCATGGACCATCTCAAAGCCCCTCTGCATGTTTCATGAATATAGTAATAATCCTTCCAGCCACTCACCTGATGCATCCTAATTCTAACTTAGTAAAAGGCTTCTGTCTAGACATGGTGTTCTTAATTTTACTGGCTCTTAGGCTTCTTTGAGACTCTCCATATCTAAGCATCAATACCTGTGAAAAATGTACATACCCAAGTGTACTACTTTACATACACCTTCAAGAGTTTTATGGACTTCTAGAGCTAAGAAAAGAAACTTCAGCCTGCACACTACATACACAATATTTTCAGCCACCTGCCAAATACAAATGTCATAGCTAATGCTCAACAATAGGCTGATGTCCAGTATTAGCTAAAGGCTGGCTAACAGTTTATGTAAGTGAAAATATAGAGAACTTTTACGTGAAGTAAAAAATTCACCTTTAGTTTCAGAGTTGTATTTTTCTTGATCAACCTGGTAAACTAAACTGGCCATACTTTATAGTGGGCTTTCTTGAGTTTAGGTTGCACTGAACACATGCTTCAGGCTAATATTAGGCATTAACTTTAACATATATATACACACAAACAGAATGACTCTCACTAATATCTCATAATGTCACCAAAACCTTCCGGCCCCAATTTTAAACATCACTCACCACCAAACAAGTTTACAGTAACAGTGAATGCTGTTCAGGACTCCAGCTAGTGATGGGAAAAGATGGTTTCTAAGTATAAAGGCAGACAGAAATTCATCACAAGACACAGGGTTCTCCCTACCTCAAGCTAAGCCTTTTTCTACAGACGTAGATCATATACTGAACAACCAAAAGCACAGGTTCTCCAAATCTATAAAACTACAGTAAGTCAGTTCAGTTCCTCTTAACCACTTTCTTTGAATTAGTGCCCCAGTGCTTGGTACTGACTATATAAAAAGATCTATGTTATTTCTCCATATACAGTTAATTTTATCAGAATCATTAGTGATTGTCGTTTAACATGCATATTACGAAACCTACTAAATCAGAATCTGGAATGAGCATAGTCGGGGCGGGGAGGGAGGGGGAGCGCTGCATACTTAACAGATTCACTAAGGTAGATTCACCCTGTGGATGGATGTAGGATGCAAGTGCTGTAAAAGAAGGGTAAGTAGGAGAGAAAACTTAGATTTAAAGCAGATAAATGGAAGTACATGTTTCTCCCCTTTAAAAAAAAATGAAACAAACCAAAAATATGTCGCAAAATAGGAGAGTCCCTAAAAGGATCTTGATGCTGCTAATGCTTATCCTTTAATGCCTTTTAAAGTATTTGATAACATAATTTACAGGAAGTTAATTTAGTGTTGATGTTTGTGGTCCTTTTGTGGGCTATGAACCTCTGGCCATGAAAAGGAATGTTTGAAAGGGATGTTTCTGGGACACCACAAAAACCTTACAGATGACATGTGAGCTATGGGTTCTGACGACTTTGGGAAAACACTACAGTAAATACTTGTTGTCTTAATTTTCTGACATAAGTGAAAACAGATGCTTGTATTGAATGGCTGATTAAGAATAAGTGTTATATAATGCAATTCAGCTGACAAACAGGGAATTATAAGACTAAATAGTGTTCTTTTTAAACAGCTGATAAAGGCCACTGAAAGTATTTGGAAAAGCACTGACATGTTGGTGGAAAATTGTGAATGTGGGATTTCTTACCAAGAGCATATGGAGAAGGAATTTCAAATAACCTAGAATATGAAGTATTATTACTTCTTGTTATTTCTTTTCTTTAATTTTTAAATTAGTTGATGTATTATATTAGTTGAACATATACAACATAGTGATTAGGCATTTATATAACTTACAAAGTGATCACCATGATACGTTTAGTACCCATCTGGTACCATGCATACTTATTATATGATTGACCGTATTCCCTATGCTATACTTTACATCCCCCTGGATAATTTTTAGTGATTCAAGTGAATGGCTATATTTTATTAGCCATTCTGATGACTCAGTTGTAATATCAATATTTAAAATTTAAGTTACTGTTCCCCAAACAAGATAATAAAAATAATTACTTTCTCCAGTAAAAAACTTTATAGTTTTGTAACTAGATTGTTCTATATAAGAGCAAAACCCTAAAGCACAGTACTACCAGCATGTTGACCTATCAAAAAATCGATGGTGCATCACACCAAATTTAATCCATTTCTAGGACTTTTATCTGTTTCATATTTATTTGTTTTATTTGTATTTGTATTATTTGTATTACAAGAAGGGCCAGCACAACAATGCAGAATGGCACACATGTGTGTAAGCACACACACCTGGATCTAAACGCCTGATTTTATGTACACATTTTTCACTGGTTATTACTCTTGATCATGCTTGAAAAAGTCTAAAAGCCAATCGAATATATAAAGTTTCTATGGCAGGTATCATGGAGTCTTCTAAGCACAAGGATCAGAACTTGAAAAGGATATGAAAGCAGAAAAGAGGGGACTGTAGACAAAGAGTGAGAGGAAAATTTGGAAGTCATTGGTTGAATACAGCAAAGAAAACGGTGAGTGAAAGAAACAGAGATCAAAGAGGGCGACTGGTATGTTGAAATGGTATTAAATGCCTGCAACTATGATCCAGCTGCCAATTAGAGGATCACATTTCATGGGGACACTTGACACAGAAACTTGGTTTCACGGAAATGTTGGCTACCAGTCAAGTGAAGAGAAATATGGCCTTTGAACTTCAGATCTAACTCAGTGAGCCACCAGAAAACTGCAAAGTTCTCTACAAGTTCTTCAAAATATCAAACTCCAACAGCAACAATGGAACAGAAATCCAGGAACAAATAGAAAAGTAACCTTAAAAAATAACACTGTAACATCTGTCTCTTATTGTGCGTAGGTTGTTGCCTTACCTAATAACTCATGGCATATTCAAAACCCTTTAAGAATGAATTATGGTGTTAATATAGCTATGGTTTGTCCAATCTGGTATGAACAGAGCTTATCAGATGAATGTAAATTTGTGCTTTTTTCAAGCTTGCTGATGCCAAGATAAATGAGAGAGAAACCATGATGTTTTCCATCAAGTGGAACATTTAACATGACATAGAAACTCCCACTTCTGCCTTGAAAATAAATAAATAAATAAAGTGTGTCTTGTCTTCCAAAGGGATGATTTCTGCTGTATCCAAACAGATGAAGACTCAGCTGCGAGGCGAGAACGAGGGCCAAAGTAGCTAGAAGCAGAAGCTGACGTGGAAGCCAAGAGAAAGTTCTGAGGACTCTTATTGTGTTGGGAGAAGGGGGAAAGAGGAAAGAAGGAAAGTAGGAGGGAAATAGAAAAGGAGGCTGAAGGGAGAGGAGGGTTAGGAACAAAAAAACGAGGAAGGGCGGAACAACCCAGGACCTGAGCATCTCAACCAGACAGACTGCAGCAGGCATCCAGGGGAAAGTCAAGTACCCAGAACTGCATCCCGGGGATGTGGAGAAAAACTTGACCAAGGACCATGACTTGTGCTCCCAAACCTTTCACAATAAAAGATAAATCTGCTTTGAGCAGGACTTTCCAACCCCCTGTAGGGAGACTTGGACAGGGAATAGGAACAGAATGCTGATAGCAAGAATTGTGTTTAAAAACTCCACAGCGCTGTGGCTCCTCTCCTCCGTCCGAGGATCACTATGAGGCCGACACAACACAGCCCGATGAACACTGGATGTGGATATCCAGCAACAGAGTATTCTTTTAGCTCAGCATTTTTTAGGACGTGTCCAGGAGAATAGAGTATCGAGGAGATTCTCTAGCTGTCATGGCAGTTAAAGAGTTTTTTTAAAATGTGTCTGCATCGGGGGATCACTTCATAAGTTGTGTATATATATATAAAACTACAGTGTACACTGAAACTAATATAATATTGAATGTCAACTGTAATTTTTTTTAAAATTTTTAGTTTTTTTGATACGTCTGGTCCTTACATCATCTCTCACTTAGGTTAAGAAAGTTACTACCAAAAAATCCATTAAAGTCACCCTTATATTAATGATTAGTGAAAGCTGAAAGGAGAACTATTATTTTCATTATTCCCTTTTTCCAAGGAAGAAAATCCGATGTTGAGAAAAGTGAGGGCACGTGCTCAGACTCACATTTATTCCTATAATTTACCCACTAGACCCTATTGCTATTTGCCAATATTTATCTTTCCAATTCTTAATGAAACTATAAATTGGAGTAAACCTCAATGGGAGAACATGGCCAGCATCATTTTCCTTCTAATTCTGGTAAAAATGTGAGTAATTAGGGAATCATTCTGTGACAACAGGATCAGTTGGGTGTTTGAAGAAGATGAGCAGGAGAAGGGAGGGGCTGTTTTCAGATGATCTGATACTTTGACCTAAACTTCCTGGCTAGAGATGGCTTTAACTCCACTTGGTAAAGTTAAAGAAGTAAACTGTCCTGTATCCCCTGCAGGCATATCTGTAACAGGATGAATTCCAGAGTTCTCTGCCAGCACGACCTTGGCAGCTGTCCCAAACCCCACCTTCAAGGACAGAATATGCTGCTCTTAGAGAAGAAAAGCCCATCAGGCCTCGCACGCCCACACACACATGTGCACAATAGACTCTCAGCAGGACCCTCAGGAAACCAGAATGTTTCCTTATCAGCTAACAGAACGGAAAAATCAAAGGGTGGCATTTAAGGAGAAAAAAAATCTGAAACTCCACTTTGGTGTCTTGTTAGATGCACAGCACCCCCAAGCTACGTCCTAGCATGGAGTCATTCTCCACTCAGAGAGGAGAGACCTTTCACTGTATTGGAGATACAATGGACTACGTTTCGTATTATAAACCACCCTATGTGCACACAAATGTTCCTTAACATAAAACAGAAAGAAGACGAGCAGGAATGTATATAGGAACATGGACAATTAAAGGAACCATCTCCCAAGGCAATTCACATAACCTGGACCTTCTGAGTAAGGAAATTCGTTGAACATTTGCTTAACTCTTGTACCTTTTAAATTAAATTTATTGGGGATGACATTGCTTAATAAAATTATATAGGTTTCAAGTGTACAATTCTATAATACATCATCTGTGTATTGCATTGTGTGTTCACCACACACAGTCAATTCTCCTTCCATCACCATATATCTGACCCCCTGTAGCCTCTTCTGTCATCCTCCTTCCCTCCTTACCCTCTGGTAACCACTAAACTGTTGTCTGTCTTTATGAGTTTTTGTTTCTTTGTTTTGTTCATTTGTTGCTTTCACTTTTATATCCCACATATGAGTGAAATCACATGGATCTTGACTTTTTCTGACTTACTTTGCTTAGCATGATAATATCATGATCCATCCATGTTGTTGCAAATATGTACCCTCTATGTTCATTGCAACATTATTCACAGTGGCCAAGACATGGAAACAACCAGTGTCCTTCAATAGATGATTGGATAAAGAACAGGTGGTGCATATATAAATAGAATATTACTCAGCCATAACTCCTATATTTTGCGTTAACTGAAATCATGTGATGCTTTTTTTTTTTCTTAACATACTACATGAATTCATTTTTTTTTCCTATATATCACTTAAAGCTAGTTCATGGCAACGCAATGGTATAGCTTAACTCCTACAAATTATGATTGAAGAATTAAGACACCAACAGTTTCATCTGAAAGAAAATGACTTTCCAGTTTTCCCAGCACCATCTATAACAGAAGCTTTATTTTCTCCATTGCATGTTTTTGGCTCCTTTGTCAAAAACTATTTGCCCACATATGTGTGGGTTTATTTCTGTGCTCTCAATTCTGTCCATTGGTCTGTGTGTCTGTTTTTCTGTCAATACCATGCTGTTTTGATTATTGTCATTTTGTAGTATAAATTGAAGTCAGGAAGTGTGATACCTCCGGGTTTTTTCTTTTTTCTCAGGATTGAATTGGGTATTCTTGCTCTTTTGTGGTTCAATACAAATCTGATGCTTTTTGTTCTATTGCTTTAAAAAAAAATAGAGAGGTTATGGAGAACAAGAAACCCTCATACACTGCTGGTGGGAATGTAAATTGGTACAGCCACTATGGAAAATAGTATAGAGGTTCCTCAAAAAATTAAGAATAAACTTACCATATGACCCAACAATCCCTATTCTGAGTATCTATCCAAAAAATTTGAAAACATTTATTCATAAATATACATGTACTCCTATGTTCACTGCAGCATTATTCATGATGGCCAAGACACGGAAACAGTCTAAGTGTCCTTTGATAGATGATTGGATAAAGAAGATGTGGTACATATACGCAATGGAATATACTCAGCCATAAGATGAAATAGTGCCATTTGTGACAACATGGATGGATCTTGAGAATATCATGCTAAGTGAAATAAGCCAGAAAGAAAAAGTCAAGAACCATATGATTTCACTCATATGTGGTGTATAAAACTGAAAGCAACAAAGGAACAAGCAAGACAAACGAATACACAAAAATCCATAGACACAGACAAGAACATGTGTCTATGTGACAGAAGGAGATTTGACTTTGGGTGGTGAACGTACAATATAATATACAGATGATGTATTATAGAATTGTATACTTGAAACCTATATAATTTTATTAGCTGTCACCCCAATAAATTTAATAGAAGTTATTTTAAAAAATAAATAAATAAAAGAAAATGACTGTTGTGTGGCCAAGTAGTTTTAACTACAACTAATTTCAAACTCTTTGAAGACAGAAAATGTCTTACTCATCCTTGTAGTCCTAATATAATGACTTTTTAAAAGGTGTTAATTGAATGGCAGAATGAACATATATAAGTCTATTCCTGAAAAACACAATCAGCCACAGCTTCTCAGATCTGGCTTCTGAGATTTTATAAAAGTAGAGATTAGCACTTATGTTATAACATCAAAAACAAATGCTAATCTCCATTATAAACATTTCCTTATTTTACATTGCTTGAGAAGGAAGTCTTAAAATTTTTCCAAATAATGCTTTAAAATCCTGCAACAAAACAGCAAAAACATAAAAATCACCTTTCTATTGATATTAAAACTTAAATAGCAAAATAATTTACTTGCAACTTTTAAGTCTTACTCTGCACTCAGCCAGAAAGATTTATTAGCACTTTTCGAAAACTGCAAATTTTCAAAAACTGTTGATCACTGGTTCTCAATTCTGGCCATATTGGAATCACCTGAGGAATTTTTTAAACTCTCTCACTTCAGACCAATGAAATCATAACCAAGTAAGGAATTGTACGATATTTTTGAAATATCCTAGTTATTCTAATGTGCAGTAAGGGTTGGGATAGATGTTATAGCATTTGTACTCATAGCTAAACTTATTTTTAAAGAAAACGTTGAATTGCTGTATCATAGGTGAAGCTTGAATTAGAACTCAAGTTTCTCTAAAATTAATTTCTAATCTGACTGGAAGGTGCTTAAAGTGTGTAAATTTAGTCTGGTTTTCTAATGTGTGGGCTTTAAATGTAAAGTCCATGACTGGAAAATAATAATGAACCTTGTAGGGGACTAAATCCTGATTCAGTCTTGCTATCCACAGAACTTTTACAAAATAGCCTGAGACCTTGATTTTTACCCCTCTTACCATGTACCTTCTTGGTTGTTGGGACCATCCCAACATAAGAAACTGTGGGCCAGAGAAAACAACTCACAGAGTATTTTAGTATTTAACATTCTACAAGGTTCTGGATGTCACATTTCTTAATGTGTATATTGTGTATAGCCTAAATTTTGTGTTTTGGTTCCTAGAGCAATGGAAGAACTTTTTTTATTGACACTAAAATGGATCTGAAAGAAGCTCCTTTAATTTGTCCAGTTGTCTCCATCACGTCCACTGATTGAAGTACACTTTCTTCCTTCAAACACAAATTTAATTCAACTCTTGTAGCAACTCCTCCATTTACTGGAAAAGCCACTCACATATGTTTCAGAAGCACGTTTTTATGGAGACTGAATCATCAACTTTATAAGTATTGATAGCTTCATATTTATACATTTTTGTTAAAGAAAAATTTCCCTTTGTCTTACATTTTCTCCTTTTGTTTGAGAGATGGTTGTATCTGAGCCTTTCTATTTGGAGGACATTTACTTTGTATATCCCTCCACATGGGAATGGCCACACTTGATGTACCATAGAGGAAATCAGCAGAGGAACCGTGGCACTGACTAGATTCTCACATATAGAAAATAAGGTTCACATTGGGTGACTTTTACCCTGAGTCTTTTCACTCTTAAGATATTTATCTTAAGTCTCCAAGATTTCCTAGAAGCAACTCCAACCATGGACGGAGACAAAAGGCTGACTTCTGTGGGAGTCAATGGGGTGTTAATGCTCAAACCAGTACATTCTCTGGAGTTAGATTTCCTATATTCATAGTTCCGTTATATCACTTACTAGCCATGTGACTTTAAGCAGCCATTGATCATTTTGTTGTGGATAGACTCTAAGATCACCCTCAATAATCCCCTCCTCCCGCATTCACTCCCTTGTGTAATCACCTGTGTGACAGGATCTGTGAGTTGCTTACAAACAATAGAATACGGCAAAGGTTGATGGGTTGTCACTTCCATGATTAGGCTGATAAGATTGTAATTTCCATTTTGCCTTCAGACTCATCTGGGCTTGTACAATTTGATAAAGCAAGTGGCCATAATAGAGAAGCTCATGTGGCAAAGAACTGAGGTGATCTCTCGTCAATAGCCGTACAAAAATGAAGCCCTCAAACCAAAAACCCTCAAGGAACTGAATTCTATCAACAACCATAAGAACTTGGAAGTGGATCATTTCCTAGTCAAGCCTTCAGATGAGATCCCAGCACTGGCCAACACCTTTGCTTCAGCCTTGTGGGAGACCTTGAAGGAGAGGACCCAGCTAAGCCAGACTCAGATGTTGTGAAATAATAAATGTGTGTTGCTTTAAGCTGCTAAATTTGTGGTAATTTGTATGGAAGGAGAACTGACTCTGGGTGGTGAACACACAGTGTGATATATAGATGATGTATTACAGAATGGTACACCTGAAACCTATGTAACTTTACTAATACTTGTCACCCCAATAAACTTTAATTTAAAAAATATTGTGGTAATTGATTATGCAGCAATAGATAACTAACATACTCTTTAGGCTTAGTTCCTCATCTGTGAAATGGGGATAATAATACAATATATTTTATAGGTATATGGATAAAATGTGATCATTTATATATGCACTTAGCAACAAACACCATGCCTGATATATAGTAATATGGTTAAGTAGTATATTCTTTACATGTTTTTTTAACAGAATGTATGTATTTAAACCATTGTTTTTCTATTTTTAACATGTTATTTCTTTATCTGATACTTTAGAGTTCTACATTTTTACTGTAGTATTCTAGTAATCTCTCACATTAGATTATCCTGTTTATTTTTCTTCTTAGATCACTTTTATTAAGTTCATCTACTTACTTTCAATGTTCTTTTCTTTAAACCTACTTTTATAAATGGCAATCAGGGAACTGGCAAAACGGAAATCTTTCTGAGGATGGTGACCCAGATAGAACGGTTGGTCGGATCTCCTGAATGGCCCTCCCTTCATTAGACATCTCATTTTTGTCTTCGACAAATCTGTCAACTGACATTAGCCTGTAAAAACATTTTAACTGTCTTTTCTATAATACAGCAAATTAGTGAATACTTGACACTGGGGAACCTTATTTTTAAACCTTGAGTCCTAAACATGTTATTCTTAACATAACCAACATATTCTTAGTACCAAAACAAATTATACTTTATCAATTTTTACATTTGTAATAAAAGTTTCTTTTATGATGGGGGCTGGATCTCATTCAGTTTTACCCAGTAGGTGCTCAATAAAGAGTGCTTGAATAAACAAATAAATAGAACTGCAAGAAATTTTAGAGCTGTAAAAGATGATAAAATAATTCTTTGTGGTTTTCAAGCTTGTTTGTTTTCTTTTAGGAGAGGAACCATTTGTTTCTAGGGTACACTTTAAATACAGTCCCACCAATACATAAATACATATCACTCAAATAATAGCAGAACCCCACTACTGGGCTTATTTTTATTCCTCACTATTATCCCTTCCCCCACCACAACCTCCCCTCCCCTAAGATGAAAGAGATCCTTTTTGGCCCCTGGCAAGTATCAACCACTTTGGAGAAATGGACTGGAACTTGGAATGATGACACATTCTTGTTCGGTCAAAGTGAGGTTGGAAGAGTTCTGTAGAGAGTGAGAGTCAGACCACGTAAGTGGCTGGAAAAATTTACAGAGCAAGATGTAGGAGCCCTTCTCTCCAAAGACAGCCTTTTATTTGCCTCTTTATAATCAATCTAAGGGAGTCAGGACCGATCGCGACCAAGAAGACGCAGTTGCAGCCAGTGGCGAATTCTTAGTCTTGGCTTCTCCTCTGACTACTTTAATACCCACTGAGTTCTGGGCCCTGGGGGATGCCTGGGTCTAGCCCTACACTTGCCCTGTTGGGAAGGCCCCTTATCTTCCAACCATCTTCCTCTTTGCTCCAAATTGTATTTGTCCCCCAGGCCCCTACTTGTGTGCCATATTCTCTCATAATTCTTGATCCTTCCATGTGGGTTAGGTCCTTCTGCTTGTTCTCAAAGCTCTTTGTGCTTCTCCCAAATCAGAGGATAAACTCACTCTACCATAATTATGCCTATCCATCCCTATCTCCTCCACTAACTGGTTGCTCCCTAAAAACAGATGCCAAGCTATGTCTTCCCAGATTCAGGGCTCTGCGTGCACAAAGACTATATAATTTGTTACTTGAACATATTAACATATATTTACGAGAACATCGAACAGGGAACTGGTATCACATAGAAATTAAGGGTATAGTCTTTTGCCACTTGCTGGCTTTGTGACTTTGGGCAAATCACTTAAATACTCTGAGGTATAATTTTAAGCTCAATAAAATGAAAGTAATAAAATACCTGCTTTATAAGGAAGTTCCAAGAATTTAGATTTTCCACATTAAAATAGTTAGCCCTAAATTACCACAAGAAATATGAGCTCCAAGAATGTTGTCTATGATAATAATAACAGTTATTAATAACTATGAGACTTATCATCATCTGCCCTGTGTTTTTTTCATCCTTGGAGTCAGAGATTTCAACCTTGTCAGGTAAGAACCTGACACAAAGAGCCAGCTGCCTCCATCCTCTTCTTAGTGCCAAGTCCCACCCAAGAGCCTCAGGCCCTCAGCCATCTGATTACACTTGTATCTTAGATGTTCCTCTGTGGCTTTCCTCCCACTTGCCTCCAGAGGACTAATAGAGTTGGCTAGAAATAGTAGCCTTTGCCTTCTGGCTGATTACACAGGAGTTTTTGCAGAGAGGTGTGTCAAGCCCCTCGGTCTCATTATAAGCTTTTCTTGGCTCCCTTCACCATATATTGTTCTCAGTGATTTTTATTTTAGCCTGTACTCCAGGAAAAAAAAAAAAAAATGTCTATGGTGCCAAAAATAAAGATTCTGAGAGGTAGCTGGAGCACAGGGGCTTTCAAAAGTGTAAAACAGTGTGGTAATTCTTCTCTAGAGCCTGTGTGTTCTAATGTAATTCTCCTCCTGAAGAACATGTTCAAGAGGATCTCTCCTGGAGGCTCCATGAGGCCTTACCAACCCCCAGGGATAGGCTGATCTTAGGGCAAGGGTGAAGCTTTCCATAGAGAAGAGCAAAGCTTGAACTTGACAATCAAACTCGGTGTTGACAATGGTCAGGAGAGAATGTGATAGCGGGCTTTTCTCATTGTTCTGTAGAGCAACTCTTTCCCTTGCACCACCTTTCTGCCAAGAACTTGTTGGCTCATTTTTTTTATCCTCCTGACAATTTGGACACAAGAGCATATATTATTTGGTATGCATTTTTTTTTCAGTACTGACTCACTTCTCTGTGACCCAATCCATATTTATTAAATGGATACTTGCCACATCAGACTCTTTATTAAAACCTTCGCATCATTTATCTCATTTAGTCCTAAAATACTGAGATAGTTATCATTATTCCCATTTTACAGATGAGAAAACTGAGACTTAGCAAAGGTAAATGATTTTCCAAAGAATATAGTCATTAAGAAGTGGAGAGGAGAAGAAGTTTGTTAATAATAGTCTCTAACTTTAAGCTTTTAAAAAGAAAAGGGGGAGAGGAGAAGTCAAAAAGGGTAAAGGAGGCCAAATATATGAAGACGGAAGGAGATTTGACTTTAGGTGGTGAACACACAATGCAGTATACAGACGATGTGTTATAAAATTGTATGCTTGAACTCTGTATAATTTTATTAATAAATGCCACCCCAATAAATTTAATTAAAAAAGAAGAAAAAATAAAAGTAAGCAAGACTCTTCTAGTAACATATTTTTTATAAGTATGTGGCTAGGTGTGCCAACAGGCATAAGACATGGAATAAACGATTTATTTTAAAAATCATTTCTTTTTCTTATAAATAACCTACTATAGATATCAAATATATCAAAGAAAACAGTTTTGAGTCAGAAGCCCAGGATCCAGTCCTGGTTCTGCCATCAATGTGGGAAGGTTACTAAATCTCCTCTGCCCTTGATGTCTTCATTTGTAAAATAAATGGTTAGCTAGGTAGGTAGTTCCCAAATGTCAGCCTGTGATGAAGTTTTCATCAGTGTATGGTGAAATGAGAAAAATAAGAACAATGGATATATTTGTATAAATTCATTTATTTTATAAATCTGTTAAAGTGGCTTGCTTTTATGAACAATGGGTTTTCCCCCCTTTAATGTCCTCACATGGCAAAATTCAAGTATGCTCTGTAGAATGGAACCCTGATATTGAAAATATATATATATTTTTACTGGTCCATAAACCACTAGACTAGTGATCATTAGCGTCCTTTCTAGCTCCAAAATTCTATCCTCTTCTTATTAAATGATACTTGACTGACTCTAATGTAAAAGAGACGAAGAAAAGAAAAAGTGTTATCACTTTTTTTCTTGTTTAGTTCAGCATTTTTTCAAATGTGTTCTGTGAAAGACAGCCCCTGGCAAGATATTATAGCTATTCCACCAGAGAAAACATTCTTAGTCAAATGAATTCGGGAAACAAGAGGTTAAAAAAGTTGGATAGGTTTTTTAACAGAGAAGTTTTCAGAACCTGCAAAATTCTCACATTTACTGTGACTCCCCTAAAGCAGACAAAGCATGAGTGCTCCCCAAGTTATTGATGGGGAGCAGATGCCTGCCCCAACCCCCTTTTAAGGACAGTACACCTATTCCTGGAACACAGTCTGAGAAAGGCAGCTTCAGTTAAAAGCAAGTCCCTTGGTAGCTTTCATAAGAAAGATAAAATATAGCATTAGAGATAAGGAGACTTGCCACTTATTTTATAATATTAGGAAAACTATGGATATTTTCACAAATTACAAAAGAAATGTGGATGAAAATACTTCAGATTAAAATGCAATGGACTAGACAAAATGTTTTGGCTGTTTTGAAAGCATTTTTTTTTTACCACAACAAATAAAAATTGTGTCAAGAGATTTCTATCCAGTGATTACAATGTGATAATAAAAGCACTTGGAGTTTACAGAAGTCTGGAGTAACAGAATTGTGCCTGCTATCATCCCTACACAGTCAATACAAGGTGAAAATAAAACCATCTGTAGATGTTGAGCCTGAGAAAAACCCCAGACTCCTCTCAAATGGTATGTCCTTGTTAAATATTTCAGCAGCAGGAACAATTAATTCTGAATGCTTGTGTCTCATAATTGATTTATTGAAACACTTTTACTATGCTCAAGGAACAAAATTCTTGATAAAAGAAAAAAATCTGTTAGAGTGTACTTATTTTTACTTTTCTTTGCATAATTATCTGATCAAAGTTGAGAAGGTTTACTTAGCCTTTTTTATTGCTTTTTATATGATTATGTGAAAAATCAACTACCCAAGCCCTCTGCCTTCACAAAGTCTAGGTTCGTTTCACTTCACACAGTGGAGAGAACAGTTTTCACTTGGGACAAGATGATCTTGGAGCAAACCATCCAGAAGCAAAACCTAGGAAGGATCTTTCGGAGAGTCTGACATTAACAACCTTTCTTTCTGACTTCATACACACCAGATTTTTGACAAGCCTGTGGCTCTGCATTACCTCCAACATTTTCCATTATAACTGTATGGTAAATTCCAGCCTGTTTTTCGTAATCCTGCTGACTACAGCAGTCTGCAACCATAAAAAGCCTTCACAGACCTGAAGTTGGCTTAGAAAAGTGCCTTTGCAAAGGAACAAAAAGTACATGAAACATTTACTTTCAAAGACAGGAGAGAGGCAAACTCTTGTTTTGGTGCTGATAAACTCAAGAGATTGTTTTTAGGGTCTGAATTTCAAAATTTTAATTTTCTTCTGATGACATTTGTAAACAAAATACCAACACTAAATGAGAGCACTGTAGCCAGGAAAGGTGGGAGTGTCCTGTCCAGCAGATCAAACCCTCTACTAAACTCCACTGGAGAGAAGTGTCTATGAATTAGCACATGACCCTACAGGGTGCTGTGCCTAGAACCCTTCAACCTCCAAGTTCACAGGTATGTGTGAAGTTTACAGCAAAGATTCAAGGTTTCAGAATTAGCTTCTTTTTAAGCCTTAACCTGGTACTGGTTCAGTCTTTGGGGAGGAGGATAAAAACACCAAACAACTCTTTTTAACAGACTGCAATACCCATCGATACAATATGATTCAATACACAAATACTGTAGTTCGAAACTATACCATTCAAGCTACTGTGAACATCTGCTAAGCCTAATAAAAAGTTGGTTTTCATTTCTGCAATAAAGAGATCCAACTGAAAAGTAAATTGCAGAGTGGGGAAAAAGTAAAAGTTTAAGCAACTCCTTCATACGTATGAACTTTGACTCTCTGCAGAATAACTCTATTCCCCCCATCTGGTAAAGCAGATCACATCTAACATCAACATTTAAAAACTAGTATCTCTTAAAAATTATTTTTAAAACACAAAACATCAGAGCTACTTGCCTTTTGGCAATTTCTGTGCATTTCCCAGGACTAGTGCAATACTTCCACAGAGAAGTAGACACCCCAAGCTGGAGAGCATGTTGCATTTGCCACCTCACACAGGGAGTAATGCTGGTGGGTGTCCCGCAGCCCTGGAGCTGCATTTAAGTGGACTGTCTCCCAGTGACAGAGGCGGGCGGCTGCACTTAGCTGTGCCTGGGCTTACTCACAGGGGGTGGAGACAAAATGACATCATACCCTTTCTCACACACACCAAAAAAAAAAAAAAAGGCACAACAGCAAAAACATACCATCACATTTCCTGCTAGGTTATAACTGTCTGTCTCTTCTCTTCCCTCTTTGATTTAAGAGTTGAAATTATGTTAAATCTACATTTGTGAAAGGAATAGTATTTAGGCAATTTTGAAACATTTGATGAACTATTTTTAAAAATCCAGAAAAGACATACTTAGACATTGGAACATTAAAAATATAAAATAAAACCTATTAGGAAGTAAATTCATAAGAATACACTTTGAATAATTCTGAAGTTCCAATATTATGAGAAACATTTAAGAGTAAGTACTTGGTTACAGCAATTCATTGTACGGATATAGATAGATAGATAGATAGATGATAGATGATAGATAGATAGATTGATAGATAGATATACAGATATTCTATAGATCTAGATGCAGAGATATAGTGAATTCACTATCACTGATAGATCCACAGTTCTGGGCCATGTTCTGTAACAGTATCTCTACCTACATTATTTAATCCTCACAGTGGCCATACAGGAGATATGGTGTTATCTGTGTTTTACCAGTGAAAAAAGCTGAAGCTTAGACAGGTTAAGTGTCCTGACCAACCCAGTGCATCCTAACGGTTGATAATTTGGATGGGCTTTGGATTAGAACTGACCAGAGTTTAAATTTGGATGCTATGTGCCTTTGAACGAATTTTTCTGTCTCATCCACATTACTTACATTTAAGTGCTTGCCCCTTGTCAGGCACTGACCTGTTCACATTTTTGAAATATGTATTCCTCAACATAACCTAGGAGGCTGTCACTGCCATCACCTCCACTTTACAGGTAAAGAAACAACAACTGGGCATAGAGAGGTTAAGTGACAACCACAAAAATGCCAGCCAGCAACAGAGCTGGCATTTTAATCTGGCAATTAAACCCCAGGCCTTCCACTCTGAATTACTAAACTTTAAATTATAAGATAGAGATGATAGTACCAATTTCATACATTTGCCAGCAAGATTTTGGGATAGTATTTACCATAGTGCCTGGCCCACAGGAAGCATTTAATGAATAACAGTCACTGCACACACACAACAGTGATGAGCATAATACACCCCCCAATTAAGTAGAACTAACGCGGGTGTTTCTACCTCCAAAGTCCATGTGTGTCCTCTCTCCTCCTACAGCACATTACCCTGAATGTAGGCATTGCTGGACTGGCTGCGTTAATAAAGTGCCTTAAATGTTGTCTACATTTATAGCAACGCTTCAAAAATAGCTTATTTCATGGGGTTGCTGTAGCTGAACCCAAACAGTAAAAGGGAAATGGAATAATGCTAGTCACATGAAACTCTAGTCGAAAAACTTACCAAAGAAAAATGGAAGAGGCAGCCCTGTCTTCCAAATAAAGCGTGAGAAGGCACATTGTTAAAGTCATTTAGAGCTGGCCCAGTCTAAGCTTTCACCGTAGGAATGCTCTGGCACTGGCTACAGAGGGGATTGGGTTATTTAACAGGTCTTTTTCATCTCTAATTTTTTACTTGAATAGGCAGCTCTCTCAAACCCGAGTTTGCACATTTATCCAGCTGGCAGTGTTAATTCTGTTTCTATACACTGTTGCCATTAAGTTAAGCCAGGAAGGCCACTGTACTAGCAGAAATGGCAGGTTTCAGACGGGGGGAAACCAGCAGAAATATTGAAAAGAAGGCTAGTTCTTCAAAACAGTGTGAGGGGCTGGTCTGAGGGTTAGGTAATGGAATCAAGGAATCAGTCTCCACTTGGCCTGCAGGCTAAGTCCGGTCTACATTAGCAATAATTATTTGCAGGTTGGAACTGATGGGGAGCTAATTAAATAAAGGCTAACCTCTGATTGTTTTGTCAGAAAAAGAGGGTTTATTATCTTAGCTAGTAGGACAATGAGCATTCTGTGAAGACGTTGAAAGTATTGGAGCTCTCCTCAGACCAGGGAGGAGGCAGAAAGAAACAGGCCACGTCAGAGGAGGCATTTCACCTTTTCAATGAACAAAAAGTTTTCTGTCATGTCAGAGTCCCAACCCAAACAGGATGCAGACAAATACTCCAGAAGAACTGTAAGTGCCTTGCTCCACGGAATAAAACTTCAGGGCGGTGGTCATGTAATCATTGGAGGATTTAAGGCCATTTTCAAGGAAGAATTGACCTCTGACCATGGGTTCTTTTCAGATGATAGTTATGGAGTAATTTTTGCATCCCTATTAGGTCTCAGTTGTCATGAGAGAATGCCAACGTTAAGCCCTGGTTGAAATGCCTCTACAGGCACTGTGTCTCTCTCTGGAAATACAGAAATGTAAAGCTTGTGATGTAGAATATGGAACTAATTGTCACCAAGATCTGTGAAAAACATTGTTTCACACATTTATTCAAACCCACAGAATGTAAAACACTGAGAGTGAAACTCAGTGTAAAATGTAGACTCTGGATGTTAACGAGGTGTCATGCAGCTTCATCAGTCTTCACAAGTGTACCTACCACTCTGGTGAGGGATCTTGGTAATGGGAGGGCAGGGTGTATGTTGTGTATGTGCATGTGTGGGGACAGGGAGTAGTTATATGGGAAATCTCTGTACCTTCTGCTGAATTTTGCTATGAACATAAAACTGCTCTAAAAAAAAAAATCTATCCAAAAAAAAAAAAAAAGCCCTATTGAGAGACTATTTAGGAAGAACTACTGGAAAAACACATAAAATATATGTGTATTTTCTCTCTGTTCTGTGAAGGCAGGAACCATGCCTATTTTGTTTATCACTGTACTCAGTATATAAGATCAGAGTGAAGTAAGTATATGAGTAAACATCAAATGAAGCACAATTCATGAATTCCTCCAGACAGTCTAAAGGTTAGTTCTGAATCAAGCCAGAGAAAGCTAGACTATTGGGTTACACAGTTGTTGGGACATGACTCTCCAAAGGTCCCTCATGTTTCTGATCTTATGAGCAGAGGCACAGATTCCCTCTGCTCCAGACTATCTTTTCAAGAATATTTGTATAGCAAACAGCCTTGAAAGAGAGAAGTTTGCTAACTGTCCTGCATAATAAAGGTAATGTCTCGCTCTGGGAAAAGGGAACACGTACACAGTTCCTATCACCAAAGATTCAAGTTGCCTAAACGCATGTCTCCTGTCCTATAATACAACCGACAGCATGTGTAGGTACCCCCTATACTACCTTGCATTGCCCTACAGGGATTGGGGCTCCTAGAATGAGCCCCAATGCTGATATGCAGGCTGCTGCTATTGCTATGAGTAAATAAACAGTCCTTTGTCTTTGACCTAGTCTCCTGCCAGCCTCTATGAAGTGTGGAGGTTAGCTTGCACATGCAGTAAAATCTCAACTCTTCATAGTTCTTGACAAAAGAATTGGCCCATTCCAAAATATTTTATTAGATAATCTTTGGTATAACGCCATCATCTATGTTCAAGTCCACTCTAAGAATCAGCAAATGAAACTCTCTATTGTGTATAGCAAGAGTGTTGCTAGATACTGCTTATTAAATCATATAGCTCCTCCTTGTAAAAACCGTGAAGAAAAAACTCTGTTCTTAATGTGAAAAAAAGATTGTCTTTTTCTCTGAGCAACTGTATTTATTTTGTGATGCTGTAACCAGATTTCTCGTTCTCTGTTGACTGCTAGAAAACCAGAGCCAAATGTGTCCCCCACCCATACTAAGTGTATAGTTCTTTGTGGTGTGCATGTTTTGGCATCATTCCTGGCTTTATTTTTCATCCCCACCCTTATTTCTTGCTTATTTTACTTGGAGTCTTAATTTATGTGGTTTTGTAAATTGCTTTCATTCTTTTCTGGAATAAGGTGAGTTGTGTCAAAAATATGTGTCAAATATGCAAAGTGGGAATCTGGGAACCTGTTGTCTGCTTTCCTTTTCTACACAACGGTAGACACTGATGGAATTTTGGTACAATGATTGTATAGCAGCCTTTCCTTATATATATTTTTCTCTTTGTGAAAGTAGGTAAAAGGTAGGAGCACATCTAGAGCACTCCTCTAGATAAGTGTCATATTTTTCGGTCATCCATTTGACTTTTTCAGTGCTCAGTGTTATTTTCATTATTTCAAATGAAACTTCCACTAAAACTCGTAAATCTTTCAAAGCTTGGATGTAAACTCTGTGCAGTCATTTTACCTATCAGTTTTCTCATATGTAAGGTCCTATTGCTATGAGGTTTAAAAAGGCTTATATATCTACAATTAACAATATGCAAAGACATGCTGTCCTTTTTCTAGAAGATGCTAAGAAAAATAATTTTTATTATGACTCATATTTGAAAGGGGAAACCCAGTGTTCCATGCTGTTAGCCCAAATTTTGTTTCTATAATTACTGTACTGAACAAGACCCATGATCCAATTGGGCAGGCATCCTGCTATGATGGGGGTACATCTGACCAGAGCATGAAGTTCTCTTCCACAGTGCTTTTTATATAGTGCAGCAACAAGACAAGGATGCCACTTTCACTACACTTTTATTTAGCATAGTATTAGAAGTCTTAGCTACAGCAATCAGATAAGGAAAAGGTTAAATTATTTACTTAAGATTTTTCTTGTTTCTTGAGGTAAGCCTGTATTGCTATGAATTTCCCTCTTAGGACTGTTTTCGTTTTATCCCATAGATTTTTGGGTCGTTGTGTTTTCATTTTTTTTCTCTCAAGGTATCCTTCTGATTTCTTCCTTGATCTCATTATTGACCCACTCATTATTTAGTAGCATATTATTTAGCCTCCATGTGTTTGTGTGTTTTTCAGTTTTTTTCTTCTAATTGATTTCTAGTTTCATACCACTGTGATCAGAGATGTTTGATATGCTTTCAGTCTTCTTAAATTTATTGAGACTTGCTTTGTTGCATAATGTGGTCTATATTGGAAAACGTTCCTTGTGCACTTGAAAACAATGTATATTCTGCTGCTTTGGGGTGAAATGTTCTAAAAATAGCAATTAAATACATCTGGCCTAATGTATTATTTAAGGTCTCTGTTTCCTTATTGATTTTGTCTTGAAAATATGTCCATTGGTGTCAAAAGGGTGTTAAAGTTCCCTGCTATGCTTGTATTTCTGTTGATCCCTCTGTGCGAAGCTCACCAGGCAAATGCAGTTTCAGATTCGGCCATGTGGGGGAGGGCTCAACAAAGGAAAGATGGCACCCACCTGTAGACTACAAAGGAGGAAAACTCTAGACAGGGAAAATGACAACTGTCCCTCCAGTTCTCACCCTGAAGGCAGATAACTCAGTCTCTCCCTGTCTGTCTCTGACACCTCCCGAGTCACCATCCCTCTGCTGGAGCCCAGGGTGAGTGTTTGCAAGCCAATAAATCTGTGTGTGGGCCCTTTAAGAGGACCTCTGGGTTTCCTGCAGCTTTCTGTTTCATCCGGATTGTTGAATCCCCACTGTTTTTCACAGGCAGATGTTGTGGGGTCTCCTTTTCCCAGCGCTAGTATTCCAGGCCGGAGTTCCTTGTTCCTCTGGGAGGGGTGCTGGGGGAACCTCCACAGCTGAGCTATGCCTCCCAATTCTCAACTGGCACATGTAGGTATGGGGCCAACCTGTTTTGCATCTCTGCCACTCCTACCAATCTCAACGTGACTTCCTCTTTATATCTTTAGTTACAGCACTTCTATTCAGCTAGACTTCAGATGGTTCTCTAGGTTGATTGTTCTATAATTTAGTTATAATTTTAATTTATTCACAGGAAGAGGCAAGCACAGCATTTATCTACTCTGCCATCTTAGTTCCTATCACAAATAATAAATTATGATTACAAAACGACAGCTTATAATAATTGAATGATTTGAGTATTTAAAATAAAAATTACTGACAAGGATAAAAGTGCACACGATTTTAATATATGATGTTCTGTGGTTTGATTTTGTGACACTCTTTTTCTTCTAATCTCTATCTCGACTAGGCTTAAAAACTCTTGTGTTTGAAGTTAAGGAAAAAATAACAAATTATATAATAATTAAATGCTTTAATAATATTGCAAAATTTATTGAAGAGGCTTTCTTTTCTCCATTGTATGTTTCTGGCTCTTGTGTCGAAAATTATCTGTCCATAGTTATGTGGATTTATTCCTGGGTTTTCAGTTCTATTCCATTGGTCTGTGTGTCTGTTTTCTGCCAATGTTATGCTCTTTTCATAATTGCTGTTCTGTAGTATAAGCTAAAGTCAGGGAGTGTAATACCTCCAGCATTATTCTTTTTTTCTTAGGATTGCTTTGGCTATTTGGGTCCTTTTGTGGTTCCATACAAATATGATGAATTTTTTGTTCTATTTCTTTAAAAAAAAATGCCATTGTGATTATGATGGGGATTGCATTAAATCTGTATATTGCTTTGGGTAATATGGCCATTTTAACCGTGTTGATTCTTCCAATCCATGAACATGGAATGTTTTTCCATTTCTTTGTGTCTTCTTCAATTTCTTTTAAAAATGTCTTATAGTTTTCAGTGTATAAGTCTTTCACATCCTTGGTTAAGTTTATTCCTAGACATTTCTCCAAAGAAGACATACAGATGGCCAATAGACATATGAAAAGATGCTTAACATCACTAATCACTGGAGAAATGCAAATAAAAACCACAAAGAGATATCACCTCACACTGGTTAAAATGGCTATCATCAACAAGACAAATAATAACAAGTGTTGGAGAGGCTGTGGAGAAAAAGGAACCCTCATATACTGTTGGTGGGAATGCAGACTGGTGCAGCCGCTATGGAAGGCAGTGTGGAGGGTCCTCAAAAAATTACGAATAGAATTACCATATGACTTAGCAATCCCTCTCCAGGGTATCTACCAAAAAATCTGAAAACATTTATCTGTAAAGATATATGTGCTTTGATATTCACTGCAGCTTTATTTATGGTAACCAAGACAGGGAAACAACAGAAGTGTCCTTCCATAGATGACTGGATATAGAAGATGTGGTATATATACACAATAGAATGCTACTTTGCCACAAGAAAAGATGAAATAGTGCCATTTGTGACAACATGGATGGATCTTGAGATTATTATGCTAAGCAAATTAAATTAGACAGAAAAAGTCGAGAACCATATGATTTCGTTGATATGTGGTATATAAAACTGAAGGCAACAAAGGAACATGACAAACAAATAATGAAACAAAAACTCATAGACACAAACAATAGTTTAGTGGTTAGAGGAGGGTAAGGGGGAAGAGGGGTGTTAGGAGAGGCAAATGAGGTCAACTATATGGTGATGGAAGGAGAACTGACTCTGGGTGGTGAACACACAATGTGATATGTAGATGATGTATTACAGAATTGTACACTTGAAACTTATGTAATTTTACTAACCATTGTCACCCCAATAAATTTTAATTAAAAAAAAAGAATATTGCAAAATTGAGGTTGAGAATTACATTGTATAATTATGTCTCTAATGAGAAAATAAACAGAAATAAGGAAATGAATCAACATAATTAAAATGGCCATATTACTCATAGCAATATACAGATTTAATGCAATTACCATTAACATCCTAATTTTTAAAATAAATAGAACAAAAAAATCAGATTTGTATGGAATAGCAAAAGACCCCAAATAGCCAAAGCAATGCTGAGAAAAAAAGAACAAGGCTATAGGCATCACATTCCCTGACTTAAATGTATACTACAAAGTGACAAATATCAAAACAGCATAGTATTGGCAGAAAAATAGACACACAGACCAATGAAACAGAACTGAAAACTCAGAAATAAACTCACATATATATGGGCAAATAATTTCTGACAAGGGAGCCAAAAACATGCAATGGAGAAAAAAAAGCCTCTTCAATAAACGCTGCTGAGAAAATCGGAAAGCTTCTGCAAAAGAATGAAACTAGACTGCTGTCACCATACACCAAAATTAACTCAAAGTGGATCAAAGACCTAAACATAAGACCTGAAACAATAAATTTCATAAAAGAAAGCATAGGTACCAAACTTAAGGACCCTGGTTTCAGAGAGCACTTTATGAATTTGACATCAAAGTCAAGGGAAGTAAAAGCAACAATAAATAAATGGCACTATATCAAACTAAAAAGCTTCTGTACAGCAAAACAAACCATCAAAAAAAACAGAGGCAACCAAACAAATGGAAGAAGATATTTGCAAACAAGGGGCTAATATCCAAAATATATAAAGAAGGCAGAGGACCTCAACAGGCTTCTCCCAAGGAGACACACAAATGGCCTACAGATATATGAAAAAAGGCTCGACTTCACTAGCTATTTGGAAATGCAAATCAAAACCATAATGAGATTACCACCTCACACGTGTTAGAATGGCTATTATCAATAAGACAAGTAATAATAAGTGTTGGAGAGGTTGTGGAGAAAAAGGAACCTTCATACACTACTGGTGGGAATGTAAATTGGTACAGCTATTATGGAAAACAGTATGGAGGTTCCTCAAAAATCTAAGACTAGAATTACAATCAACCCAGCAATCCCTCTCCTGGGTAACTACCCAAAAAACTGAAAGCATTTATCCATAAAGATATATGTACACTGATGTTCACTGCAGCATTATTCATGGTGGCCAAGACATGGAAACAACCAAAGAGTCCTTTGATAGATGATTGGATAAAGATGTAGTACATATATACACTGAAATACTACTCTGCCATAAGAAAAAATGAAATAGCGCCATTTGCAACAACGTGGATGGATCTTAAGATTATCATACTAAATGAAATAAGGCAGACAGAAAATGTTGAGAACCATATGATTTCACTCCTGTGTGGGACATAAAACTGAAAGCGACAAACCAACAAAACAAACAAACAAACAAAAACTCACAACACAGACAACAGTTTAGTTGTTACCAGAGGTACGGTAAGGAGGGAGGTAGAAGAGGGTAAAAGGGGTCAAATATATGATGGTGGAAGGAGAACTGACTCTGGGTGGTGAATACACAATGCAATATATAGATGATGTGTTATAGAATTGTACCCTTGAAACCTATATAATTTTACTAACCAATGTCACCCCAATGAATTTAATAAAAATTTTAAAAAATAAGTGAACAAATTTAAAAAAAAATAAGGAATGAAAAGAAAGGATTTGCTTGATCTATACTTCTGCCATCCAATATAGTAGCCATTAGGCACATGTGGCTATTTAAATTTAAGTTAATTAGAATTAAAAATTCAGTTTTTCAATCATACTACCACATTTCAAGTGTTTTGTAAGTCATATGTGGCTAATGGTTACCATACCAGACAATAAAGACATGAAACAGTTCCATCATTGTTAGTTCTGTAGTACAGCATTGATCTTGACCATGTTAACTAGCATACAACTCTACAAATTAAGAATGATCAACATTCATATTTTGAATGGTGATTTAACTAATGACTTAAAGATTGAATGAATCACCCTCTTTTGGTTCTTTATCTATTCTTTGAAAATAAATATAACATGGTTTTATTATCTTCTTTGTTAAAGTTCAACTGATATAGGAATTCCTTCTCAAATTGAGAAAGTAACTAAGGAAGACAAAGGAATTTCCCCTGTAAATTTGCATCTCTTGAATGGGCAGGGAGCCATTACTGGGAATGTAATATAGGGTTGCTCGCAGGATATATCAAAGTGGCCCAGCCACTGTTGATTGCCAACCCAACAGCCAGTCTCCTCATCCATTTTCCTCTCTGAGAGAACTTGCCTCCCATGGTAGAAGATGGTTTGGGAGGGCCATGTAAACAAGTTCAAACCCAATAATTTAAGGGAATTTTGCCAATGTATTTCTATCAAAGATTTATTTCTCCAATGAAAATAAACTTATACGAAGATAGCTCCTTCCCAAAGCCTTTTTCCCCCACTTTGAATATTATTAAATGAAGAAAAGATACTTAGAGGTATGGCAGCCATCTTGTGGCCATGGGAGAAAGATCTAGAAAAGTACAAAAAAGCTCACGTAGAGCCCTTACACGATTGACACTAGGACAAATCCTGGAATGGCCTATCTATGGACTTGCTATAGAGAAGTTTTATAGTAAATAAACAAAAATGTATTTGTTTAAGCCACTTCTAGTCAGCTAATTTGATATTTGCACCTCTTTGTACTTCAATTTCTTCTGCAAGTGGAGATAATTGTCTCTTGCATAGGGCTACTATGAGGATTAAATGACTTAATACATATAAAATGCTTAGAATAGTGCCTGACCCATGGCAAGCAGTGATACACTATTGGCTACTGGTGCTTTGGTGGTGGTTGTAATTCTTGCAACTGAAAGTATGTGGCCACTTCTGATAATTAAGACTACACCACAATGTAGACCTGCTCCTCTGCAGAGACGTGAATTCAGAAGCTGGCAAATGTATAGAAAAGATTGAACTAATTTCTGTGAAAGTGCCTTTTCCAAGCACTTGATTTGCTATCAAAGACTAGTTGAGGTATTGAATGAAACTATTATTCAAGTACGTAGTTATATTTTCAAAAATCACATTTTCTACAGAATTTTATGTGTCAGGCCTACAAAAAGCTTAGGTTCACCGCCCAAAATCCAGTACCTTGAAAATGTATAAATAGTTCAAATTAGCATCTCGGTGCCTAAAACATCCTTTTAAAAAGTCAAATTATATGTCCAGTGTGAAGACCGTTCCTAAAATTTCTTTCTCTTAAAATAAGCCCATAGTGCTTCTCTTATACTTTTATTGCAATAACCCTTTCTCACTTTACAAAATAAATGAATACCTCTCCAAAAAAGTCAAATTATGTCAGTATATTCTTCCTCAAACCAAAGTCTTTCTTAATGTATCTTATATTTTATTTCATTTTATTTTTAACAGCTTTATAGAGGTATAATTGACACTTAATAATCTGCACATATTTAAATTATACAATTTGATGAATTTTGACTTATGTTTTCACCTGGGAAATCCTCACCAAAATCAGGATAATGAACATATCCATTACCTCCAAAAGATTCCATATGCCCCTTTTCAATCCCATCCTCCCTCCTCTCCACATCTTCCAACCCATTCCTCCCATAGAAAGCATTGATCTGCTTTCTATCACAGTACTTTAGATTGCATTTTATAGAGTTTTACATAAATGAATCACATAATATGTACTCTATTTTTGACTGGCTTCTTTCACTCAGCATAACTGTAATGAGATTCACCCATATTGGAACATGCATCTAGTAGTTCATCTCTTTTAACTGCTGAGCGATATTCCATTGTATGGATATACCACAACTTGTTTATCCATTCGCCTGTTGATGGACATTTGGGCTAATGCCAATTTTAGTTATTACAAATAAGGCTGCTATGAACATTTGCACACCTGTCTTTGTATGAAGGTATGATTTCATTTCTTTTGGATAAATACCTAGGAGTGAAATAGCTAGATCACATGGTAAGGGTTCATTTAAATGTTTAAGAAAACTGCCAAACTCTTGCCCAAAGTGAATGAACAATTTTACATTCATATTAACAGTGTATGAAGGCTCCACTTCCTCCACATCCTTGCCAATACTTGCATGTCAGACTTTTAAATTTTAGCCATTCAAATAGGTATAGCAGTATCTCATTTTTATTTTTATTTGCATTTTCCTAGTGATAAATGATGCTGAACACATTTGCCATCTATTCATCACTTTTGGTGGTATCTGTTCAAAATATTTTCCCCACTTTTGGTGGGGGGGGTTGTGTGTTTTCTCATTACAGGCTTTATGAAGTTCTTCATATATTCTAGGTAAAAGTCTTTTATCAAATATGTGCTTTGCAGATATTTTCTCCCTATCTATAGCTTGTCTTTTTATTCTCTCAATAGGGTCTTTTGAAGTGTAGAAATTCTTAATTTGGGTGAAGTCTGATCTGTGTAATTTTTCTGTTATGGATTGGTATTATAACTAAAAATCTTTTGCCTAATCCAAGGTCATGAAGAGTTCACAGTTTTAGGTTTTAAATTTAAATGCATGACACATTTTTGTGTTGATATTTGCATATGGTATGCAGTATGGATCCATGCTCATTTTTTGCGTATAGAAATCCAATTGTTCCAATGGCATTTATTGAAAAGAGTATTCTTTCTTTACTGAATGGCCTTTTCTGAGTTCAATTATCAACTTTTCACAGCTAACACATAGAAATACAATTGACTTTTGTATATTAAGCATGTATTCTGCAACTTTGCTAAATAAACTCAATTATTAGTTGTGATAGGTTTTGGTAGATTTCATCAGATTTTCTAAATAAACAATCATGTCATCTTCAAATAAAGACAGTTACACTTTTTAAAAATTTCCATTTTAATGTCTTTTTTTTTCTTTTTCCTGCCTTATTGAAATGAGTAGAACTGCCAGTACACTGTTAAATAGAAGTGAGGAGGTCAGGTACTTTTATTTTATGTTAGCTGTAAATGTTTTGTAGATATTTTTTATAATAAAGAAAGTTCCCTTTTACTTCTAGCTTGCTGAGAATTTTTCATCAGGAATGGATGTAGGATTTTTATCAAAAATGTTTTTTCTGCTATATTGAGATGAACACATGGTTTTTCTTTTTCAGTTTGTCACTAAGGTGAATTTCATAGATTGATGTTGGAATGTTAAACAAACCTTACATTCCTTAGGCAAATCCCATCTAGTCATGATTTATTATCCTTTTATATATTGTTAGGTTCAATTTGCTAAAATTTTGTTTAGAATATTTGCATCTATGTTCATGAACAATAATGGTTTGTAGTTTTATAGATAGAGATATAGATACAGCTAGAGACAGAGACATATATAGATATCTACATATCTATAGCTAGATAGAGATATATAGATATCTAGCCATATTAGGTTGGTGCAAAAGTAATTGCAATTTTTGCAATTACGTTTAACATTTTAAACCGCAACTACTTTTGCACCAACTTAATAGATATAATGTCTTTGTCAAGTTTTGGTGTCAGCGTAATACTGGTATCACAGAATGAGTTTGGAAATATGACCTCCTCTTTTTTATATTCTAGAAGACTTTGTGTGAAATTGGTATTATTTCTTCTTGAAACTTTTGGTTCAATTTTCCTCTGAAGCCATTTGGGCCTGGAGTTTTGTCTGTGGGAAGATTTTTGTTTGGTTTTGTTTTGTCTGGAGGGGGGGATGGTAGGATTTTGTGGTATTTTTCTTTTACCAAAAATCTAATTCCTTTAATAGATAGATACAAAGATATTCATATGATCTATTTCTTCTCGAGTGAGGTTTGTTAGTTTGTGTCTTTCAAGGAATTTGATCTTCTATCTAAGTGGTCAAATGTGTTGACAAAAAGTTGTTCATAATATTCCCTTATTATTCTTTGAATATCTGTAGAATCTGCAATTATGTCACCTCTTTTGTTCCTAATATTGACTTGTGTCTTCTCTTTCTTCTTACCAACCAAAATTTAAAAATGTTGTATTTTCATTTAAGTCAGTTAAAATATTTCGAATTCCCATTTTGGTTTCTTTTTTGCTTATGGGTTATTTAGAAGTGTATTATTTGTCTCCAATATGTGGGAGTTTTTCTAGGGATTTTTTTGTTACTAATGCTAATTGAATTCCACTGTGGTTACGAAATAAACTAGAAATGAATTGAATCCTTTTATATATATTAAGAATTGTTTTATGGTCTAGAATATAATCTTTGTGACCTTAAAAAGAATACATATTCTGATATTATTGTATAGAATATTCTATAATTAGGATATCTGTTGTAATTAGAGTCATAAAATAACAGGAAAATGTTGGCCAGAATGAGACCATCTGGATTTAGCAGCTATCCTATTAGGAAGATGATGATGATGATGATGATGATGATGATGATGATGGTAATTTTGATAAATAGGAGCTATTGATTATTGGATGTTCAGCATTTTTTCTAAAACCTTTCCTCCTAGTTTATGTCTAGAAGAGCTGGTCTTCCTCTCATTACCACTGCAAAGTCTACTCAGGAAAAATTCAAAACTTCAGTGATCAAAGAACCATCTTAGCATCCCCAAGTTATCTCCAATTCAATACTGCCTTTGGACCAAAACAAACCTGAGTTTCAGCTTTTCATGGTCCCACTTGACATAGTTAAATCAGTTCCCCTGAAGCTACAGGCTATCCACATATCACCAGGCAGGATCTCAGGCCTAATGAAGAAAGAGATTAGAATACTGCAAAGAATTTCTTCTCAATTACTATTTTAGGCAAATGCTGAGAACATCATCTTTTCCCTCTGCTTCTCCTTGCTGAAGTAAAAAGAAACAGATTTCCTTGAAATTACATGATTCATTACAAACATCTGACATTAATTCCAAGAACAAGACTTGAATACAAAGACACAGAGAAAGCCACAGGGAGGGTCTGATGTAGAGTCCATGGGCTGAGATGTGGCAACTTCTTTCTCTATGGATCATCAGCTCTCACTACCTTAGAATTGGTGACCTTTGACTTGTGAAATGCCTCATTCCCAGCACCAGTGCTCAGGAAGGTCATTAAATTGTGTTAAAAGATGATAATCACATGAGATGATGTTGGCAGGGCTCTGAGCTATTCCCAGAAGATTGGAACTGCTCATTTCAAATGATGCAATTCATTTGCCAGCACAGGATGTGCTGTATCAACCAACCCCCTCAAACCAGCATGGCCACCAGTCTAAGACCTGGGGTACCATAAGCCAGACTTTAAGAACCAAGAGTCTTGCTCTGTCATCCAGAGCTTGTCGTTTGTTGGCCTATAAAGAGTAAAACTCTTTTATGGATATTGAAAGGATAATAAAAGAATACTATGAACAAATCAATACCCATTAATCTGGTAACCTAGATAAAAATGGCCAATTCTTTGAAAGACACAATTTGAAATAAACAATCTGAACAGGACTATATCTATCAAAGAAATTGAATTAATAATTAATAACCTACTGAAACAGAAAGCATGAGGCCCAGATGGGTTAATTGGTGATTTTTACCAAATATTTAAGAAAGAAATTACACCAATTCTTTGCAATCTTTTACAGAGGACAGAAGCAGAAGGAATATTCTCTCACTCATTCTATGAGGTCAAATTTACCCTCATACTAAAACCAGATAATGACACTACATGAAGAGAAATCTATAGATCAATATGTCTCATGAACAAAACCCTCAGCAAAATATTAGCAAATCAAATCCAACAATGCATGAAAATAACACACCACAATCAAGTGGGATTTATCCCACTGTGTAAGTCTGGTTCAATATTTTAAAATGAATTAATGTAAATCATCACATCAAGAGACTAAAAGGAAAAAAAAATCACATGATCCTAACAATAGATA
This sequence comes from Rhinolophus sinicus, assembly GCF_036562045.2. Lineage (NCBI taxonomy): Eukaryota > Metazoa > Chordata > Mammalia > Chiroptera > Rhinolophidae > Rhinolophus > Rhinolophus sinicus. The sequence goes on along the minus strand of NC_133751.1, from coordinate 78,621,160 downwards.
CAGAAAAAGCGTTTGACAAAGCCCAACACCGATTCACGACCTAAAACTCAAACTCACAGTAAACTAGGAATAGAGAGGAACTTCCTCAACTTGGTAAAGAATAGCTACAAAAAAACTTAAAGTTCACATCATACTTAATGGCGAGAAACTTACAGCTTTCCTGGTAAGATCAGGAAAAGGCAAAGATAGTCCCTCTCACCACTTCTTTTTAACATCATACTAGAAGTACTGGCTAAGAGTATAACAAGAAAAGGACACAAGAAAATGGCAAACACTTAACCAAAGAAGATATACAGATTGCAAATAAGCACATGGAAGAAAACAAAAATGCTCCACATCATTAGTCATCAGGGAAATGCAAATTAAAACAACACTGAGATACCACTACATACCTATCAGAATGGTCAAAATCCAGAACACTGACAACATCAAATGCTGACAAGGATGTGGAGCAACAGGAACTCTCATTCATTGCTGGTGGGAATACAAAATAGTACAACCACTTTGGAAGACAGTTTGGTTTCTTACAAAACTAAACATACTCTTACCACATGACCTAACCATCAAGCTCCTTGGTATTTACCCAAAGGAGTTAAAAACGTATGCCCACACAAAAACCTGCAAAGATGTTCACAGCAGCTTTATTCATAATTGCCCAAACTCAGAAGTAATCAAGATTTGTTTCAGTTGGTGAATGGATAAATAAATGGGTATGTCCTGACAGTGGCATATTATTCAGTGCTAAAAAGTAAATGGGCTCTCAAGTCATGAAAAGACGTGGATGAACCTTAAATGCATTACTAAGTGAAAGAAACCCATCTGAAAAAGGCTACACATTGTATTATTCCAATTGTATAACATTCTGAAAAACATAAAACTGTGGAGGAACACACACACACACAAAATCAGTGGTTGCCATGTTCTGTGGGTGGGATTAGAGGGATGAACAGGCAGAGACAGTGGGCAGTAAAAACACTTTGTATGATACTATAATGATGGATATACATCATTATACATAGTTCAAACCCATAAAATGTACAACAGCCTAATGGAAACTATGGATTTTGGGTAATTATGATGTGCCAATGTACGTACTTCAACTGTAACAAATGTAGCACTTTGCTGGGAGATGCTAATAAGTGAGGCATGCATATGTAGGGGCAGGAATACATAGGAAATCTCCGTATTTGCTCTCAATTTTGCTGTGAATCCAAAACTGCTCTAAAAATTAGTTTTAATTTAAAAAGTACATCAACTACATTTACAAATAAGATATAGATCCTTTGGGGGTAAAAATAGCAGAACTCTCCTTAGCAATAAATTGTGTAGACTGATATATTTTATTCATTTGACCAATATTTATGGAGAGCCAAATGTATGCCAGACACTCTAAAGCACTGGAGCCACAGAGAAGATACCATTCCTTGCTCTAGATGAAAATCTAAACCTTTAGGGAATGAAGAAAAACAATCCAATGGTTACCAGATAGTGTACTCAGCCTCATGGATAGTGGTGAACACAAGAACATGTGGAAACCCCAAGAGAGTCCGTAACCCTACCTAGTCTGATGGGTGCAAGGAAGATTTCCTAAAGGTGTTGGTTTCTGGTCAGTGTTAAAGGGCAAGTGGGAGTTAGAAAAACCACTGATTTTTTTTTTTATATATATCCGTAGTTTTGCCTTTTCCAGAATGTCATATAGTTGGAATTATAGGTAGCCTCTTCAGATTATTTTCTTCACTTAGAAACATGCATTTAAGATCATCCATGTCTTTTCATGGTTTGATAACTCATGTCTTTTTTAGCACTGAATAATGTTCCATTGTCTGGATACAGCACAATTTATTTATCCATTCACCTAATGAAACACATCTTGGCAAGCAAGTTTTAGACTCTAACAAAATAAGAATGTTTACTTCCTCATAATGACAGTTTGGCTAATCAATAAATGGAAGATAAATGAAAATAATGTAAAATGGAAAACTCAGTGACAAATAAGCAAAGTTCCACTCTGTTTAGAAATGACTATTAAGTGTTTTAGTTTTCTACGCTGCCATTAAAAATGACCACAAATTTAGTGGCTAAAAACAACACAAATTTAATATCTTTCAGTTTTGTAGTTCAGAAGTCTGTGAGTTTCATTGGACTAAAATCAAGATGTTTGCAGTGCTGAATTCTTTTTTGAGGCTCTAAGAGATTCGGTTTCCTTGCCTTTTCCAGCTTATAAAGTCTGCATTGCTTGGTACAATGGCCTCTTTCCTCCAGCAACATAGCATCTCTCTGATCTTGCTTTTATCATCACATCTCTTTCTCTGACTTGTCTTCAGATTCTCTCTTCCACTTTTAGAGTTCTTTATAATTACATTGGGTCCACCTGGATAATTAAGGATAATCATTCCATTTTAAGATCAATTGTTTAGCGAATTTAATTCTGTCTGCAACCTTAATTCCCCTCTGCCCTGTAACCTAACATATTCACAGGTTGTGGGGATTAGGATGTGAATGTGTTTGCGAAATTTCCTCAAAGAAATGAAGTTTCTCTACAATCACTATGACAAGATGATTCAAAGAACACAAGGAACATGCAGATATTAAATAAACTACTTTAGCCTGGGAAGGTTAAGATGGTTAAAAAGACAAAGCAGTAAAGATAAACATGGAGATTTGGTTGAAATATTTTCAAACCCATTACTTGCTGATTCTACCTGAAGAAACCTAGTATATATATGCATTGTGTGCATGGAGTACATTAAGATATCTCTACTGGATTATTCTTACTGTCTGGAATGTATAGCTTCTACATCCTTAGGACTGGGTTTCACCTAAACCGATGAAAGCAAGCTCTTAATGCTTCTCTAGCAATAACTATCAGAACCTAAAAAATATTCATACCCTTTGACTTAATAATTTACATTGGGAAATATAGCCAAGGGAATGACCCAAAATATAAAGATGATCTAAACATCTTTATGAAAAGTAAAAAAATTTACAAAAGCATGAAACAACATAAGACATAAAAAGACGTTAGTTATACAAATTGAGGATAATCTAATCAGCAAATATAATTTTGTTACTAAAAACCACATCACATTGGCTACATGAAAAATCCTAAAATGCTTACAGAAAAAAATGCAGTTCATAAAACATTATACACTGACAGTACTGACAGACTGAACTATTTTAAAAATGTGCAGATTGAAAACTTATGAGGATATAAGTCAAAAACCAGTTGTCTCTATGTGGTACAACTATGGAGACACTTTTTTTGTTTTTCAATTTTTCTATAGTTTCAAATATTTATGATAAGTAAGTACTTCTTGTGTAATGCCTGCTATGATCTGAGTATGTTTCCCCCAAATTCATATGTTGAAGACTTAACCTCTAAAGATGATGGTATTAATTAGTAGGGCCTTCAGGAGGTGCTTAAGCCATGAGGATGGAGCCCTCATGAATGGAATTAGTGCCCTTATAAAAGAGATTCCAGAGAGATCCCTAGCCCCTTCCACCATATACGGATACAAAGAGAAGTCCACAACCCCCAAAAGGGCCCTCATCCAACCATGCTGGCACCCTGATCTCAAACTTCCAGCCTCCAGAACTGTGAGAAATAAATTCTTGTTTATAACCTACCCAGTCTGTGGTATTTTGTTTTAGCAGCCTGAAGGTACTAAGACAACGACAAAACGTTCTTGAAATATTTTTTTTCTTATTCACAACCATCCTAATAAATAGCTGATAGATGTACATGGCTCTAGATGGTGTTGAATGTGAACGCAATAGATAATCAGGTCTCCTGTACTTCCCCTCCAAGTGAGTTATTCACAACATAGTGTGGTAGCTCACACACTCAACACAAGAGAAAACAAACAAACAAACAAACAAAAACAGTAATGATGTCTACATAATCACATAGGCTGAGGGATAATTTATATATTGTCCCAGGTTTAGGTGAGAGTGATCTGCTTCAGACACTACACTGAGGGGTTGTGCCTAAGTCGGCCTCATTCAGAAGAAAGGGGTTGATGGCAGTCATTGTAGGAAAGCCCAGCAGCTAGTCCATTGCAGACATTCAACAATTATCTGTAGAACAAGGAGCTACGATCCATTCGCCATTGTTATGCTACATCGCCCACAATACAGCTACAGAGAAATAAGATTCAGTAATCCCAAACTTCCAACTGCCATGTGGAAAAGGAACAAAGAGAGGGAAGAAGAAGTGTCCTTTCTGTAGAGTCACTTATCACTTCTGGGGGAGAGAGAGAGAGAGACAGAGAGAGAGAGAGAGAGACAGAGAGACAGAGAGACAGAGAGACAGAGAGACAGAGAGACAGACAGAGAGACAGACAGAGAGAGACAGAGAGACAGAGACAGACCTCCTCTCACTCTCCGACCACTGTAGCTGTATTCTAAACTGTTTCTAACTTTCTGGCCTCTACCCCCTCCAATCCAATAAAAATTCCCTAGATCCCATAGCCTTAGTTTTCTGGTTCCTTTCCCTGATCTGTCTCTTGCTGTCTGTTCCTTTCACTAGCATTTCACACCTGCTATTTGCTTTCAGTTTAGGTATTTGTTATTCATTTTCACATATTCATTTGCCTGATAGGTATGTGATATATTTAAGTAGTTAATTGTCTTTTGGAGTAATGAAGAATAACTTTTCTTAGATTATTTTTGTCCACTTCTACTTTATGCATTAAAGAAAAGATGGGGATCCAAAAAGGAAAATATGTTTACTGTGGAATTAGCCCATTAATGACCATAAGAGGTATAATTAGGATCAGAGTTAGATCACTGCCTCAACATAAAGCCCTGGCCTCTATCTCTTCAATCTACTGGAAAACACAGGTATTTAGTTTAGGGCCTTTTAAAAATATGATCTTATTTGGGAAGAGGAATTTCTAAGAAGAATTTTTAGTCAGTATGAGGAGACTACTAATATTTTCTTCAGAACACATTTTGATAGGAGGAAAAAAGCAAAGCAATACAAGGATGACATCTTGGAAATCTAGGGGAGGGCAGCATCAAGATAAGAAATGGCACAGGAAACGGAAGCAAGGGGCAATGAAGGACCACAGAACTGACTGAGCCATTTTGCTCATAGCTGGTCTGAAACACACTTATGACCACAGCAACATGTCATTTGCCAAATCAAGACTCATGCATTTTAATGTGGCATCCCAACTGGGTGTTTAGGAAATCACAATCCAGCTGAACAAAATGAGAATTCCAAAATATATATCACATGGACTTGAAGCATCAGGAAAAATGTACTTTCCTTCTCTCTCCCGAAAGTGTGAAACCTGAGGCATCTTTAAGAATGATTGCAGAGCACATGATTCTTTCCTCATAAAAACTTGGAAGGAATTGGGGCTATACTTTTGGCTCTGGGTTGCCGATGAAGCAGGAAATGTTAAAATATGCTGGACTCCTTCACAAAGGCTCTCAGTCTAAAGCTGAATAAGAAACTGTTGGAAAAGATGGGGGATTAACAGGTGTGGATTTTAAGCATGTGTATTCTCCTTAGCTGACTCTTGGAAGTGTCCCCATGGTCCTGTCTTTGGGGGATGGAAGGAGATGAAGCCCTAGGCAAGCTGATGCACAGATACAGAGATATTTAGTTTGTCAGAAGCAAAAAGGAAACCGTGAGTCACTTAAAAAAGAAGGATTAAGTGTTTTAACGAGTTTTTTGCTTTTCCTGGAATTCTTACTAGGAAAAAAGAGCAGCTTTTTTTTCTTAGTGCAACAAATAATATTGTTCAGTTAAGAGATGAAGAGCATGTTTATATGTGCAAAACTAAGTGATTTTTGCAATTTATATTTCTTCTGTTTCATTAAGGTCAAACAAAATGCCTTCTAGCAGATAAATTGTTACTCCATCATAAATTGTTACTGTTTTTTGACTTTAAAAAATCTAGAACACTTAAGTTTACAAAACTCAATTTTATAACACTTCTGTGCCTTTAGAGGCAAGGGTATGTTTCCATTAAACACTAGTTAAAATGGTTCTATAAAACTCAAAAACATAGCAATTTAAAAGAAAAAGCTCACCTTGGTTTCCTTTAAAGTTTACCAGATTGACTGAATTTTATCCAAACCATTATGTTATCAGCAAAGTATGTGGTAAAAAAAAAGAAAGAAAACAATCTCACAACCCTTATCTGTCTTCCATTTTATAGTACTTTACTTATTGTTTTTACTTGAAGATACAAAGCAGTGCTTAAGCAAATAGGCATGAACACATACCTCAAGAAGGTTGTTTCTGTTATTTCCCTGGATTATCAAAACACGGGTAGTGAGGGTGGTGGGTAAGATATCAAACATATATAAAAGGATTAAACTATTACATATTAAATCACAGCTATTATTTAATCTGTAAACCCATCTCCCAGTTTACTAGAATGAGAACCCTATATTCTGAAATCATTCAGTCCTGAGGTTTCCCCCACTTCTGGGATTTTATAGGCTTAAGTTATCAGGAAAATGGTGTCTCTGATGGTGGCTGATGGTTGGCGTGACAACCTGTCCTGTATGAGCACCTTGAACACTTGTGTGACTCGCATATTTTGTCAAACTTGGACTCTGGCCAATAAGAGAGAAACACAAAGAGAATAGCTATTAAGGAAATGCAACTAGAATCAATAGAGAGTTGACTAAAGGGGTAGAGTTAGAATCCGTTGTCAGCCAAAAGGAGGAACAAAAGACCTAAAACATACCTCCTGATGCAAAAAAGCATTAGATAATTTGCTTCAAGGAAAAGTTCAATTTTAGACAGTGACTAGAAGAGTGGTTTTCATGTTCCTCCCTCAATACTAATAAAGAATGTATCATACTACATGAGTTATATCAATTGTAATACTTGTTATTTTAATATCTGAATCCCCTCTCCCATCTCCCATGGAAGTGTGAAGTCCTTGTGGGCAGACTCTCTGCCTTATTATCTTTGTATCCCCACTGTCTATCATGGTGCCTGAAGATAGAGCCTTTCATAAATATAATTGGATATTATAATTGTGAGAATAACTGGAATTAAAGGCAAAACAAAACAGGAAACTTTGAGGATGAGAATGTGTCCACATTCTCAAGACTGTCCAGGAAAGAGGGCACTCATTCAATGCAAGTATTCCAGGTCTTTGGAAACAAACTTCAAATATCTAATATCTTGTAGAAGTAAAAAAAAGCAAAAGAGTTATCTAATAATTACAGACTATAAAACGTCATGAGCTTTCTTGAGAGCCGAATCACTGTCAGAATTATTTAAAGAAAAGTGACATAACCAATTGTGAATGATGGAGTAAATGTATTCAATGAACATTGAACATTCAGTTTCTTTCTAATTTGAGAGTCAATTTTTGATCCCTAAAATGGAGTTGGCCTATTCATTTGGGTATGATAGCTTATTAAATATATCCCATAGTGATGGTCAGCATCCTTACTTCTACTCTATAATCACAGCTAAGCAGTCTCCTTGGGAGTTTTGTTTTTTTTTAAGGTTATTTTCCCTACAACAAGGAAATAAGTGTTCTAAAATTTAACTTGATTTTTAAGGTCAAGTATATTTTTAACAAATTGTAGATTGACTTTATAGAACTAATCAGTCTTTTGTAGATTCACTTAGCATTACATGAATTTTATGAGGATTTAATAATACCCAGAAACCAAACCAACATTGGTCAAGATGTGCCAGTCAAACTGTTTGGAGCTGGGTTTTCTAATTTATTTCCCTGCCTCCAGTCTTGTTCTTCCTAACCTATTATCTTTTCTGATGCAAGAATGGCCATTCTGAAACATAGAACATGTCACCATACCCTTCTCCATAAGACCCTTCAGTGCCATCCTGTTGCATTCAAAAGGAAATCTAAATGGCCCTGAATGATCTTTGCCTTGACTACCTCTTGGCCTCAATCCCTGATACCCCTTCCTTTGCTCTATGTTCAGAGAGTTTAACAATTTAAATTTCCCAATTGTGACATGTCATCCTCATAACTTCAGATCAGTGATTCTTCACTGGGAGCAGTTTTTCCCCAAGGGCACATTTAATGAGGTTTGAAGACATTTTTGGTTATCACAACTCATGGGATAGTGCTGGCATCTAGTAGGTAGAGGCCAGAGATGCTGCTAAACATCCTATAGTGTGTAGGACAAACTTTTTCATCAAAGAAGTAATCAACCAGCCTAAAAGGTCAGTAGTACCTTGGTTGAGAAACGCTGCTTTAGATAAATGATCACAAACAAAGGAATGATTACAACAAACCTTGAGAAAAGTCCCTTTGGAACAGTATCTCTGAAATAGGGATGGCAGACTATGGCCTGTGGGCCAAATCTGGCCCACTGTCTATTTTTGTAAATACAATTCTATTGGCACATGGCCATGCCTATTTGTTTATATATTGCCATTTTGTCTATGGCTGCTTTTGCAGCACAAATCAGTAGTTATGAAAGAAACCATATGGCCAACCCCACAAATGCTAAAATATTTTCTGTCTGGTTTTTTCAAGTTGCCCATTGCTGCTCTAAAATACCCCTACTGTTCTCCTTCTGCTGAGGTTCCAGAAAATGTAGTATACAATTATGACTTATAGATGGGAAAGAAAATAATTTTTATCAACTGGCAGATTGTTTCTTCTAGAATAACCAGTATGCTATTTCTATTTTCCAACTAGAGCAATGGATCTGTTTTAGAAGGCATAGGATAAGTGGATATCCATTCAGTTTTCTGGGAGAAACATTTCCTATAAACCAGAAAAAAAGATGGCTTTAAAAAAGAAAATTACAGAAGAATTTCACTCAGAAACACAAATTAAAAATTGCAAACAAAATATTAGCAAACCAAACCCAGCAGTATAACATTATGACTGAGTTGGGATTATCCTAGGAATTCCAGGGTGGTTGAACAGAGTGTCTATAAATGTCTTTTACAACATTAACAGATTGTTGGAGATAAACCATATGATCTCAACTTTGCAGGGGAAAAAATATATACTTGATGAAATTCAATACCAGTTTATAAGAAGAGATTTTGTTTGTTTGTTTTTACGTACTTTTTGTTTCAAAATGGAATGAAGAATTCTGAGGCAGACAGACAGAAACATATAATAGAAATTTGAAATGTTATGTTACTTTGTAGATCATGGGGAAAAGGAAGGACCTACTTAGTAAATAATGCTGAGAGAAATGATTCTCCCTCAGGAAAATACAATGAAACTGGACCTCTCACCTCGTACCATATATAAAAATCAGTCCCAGATGGACTACGATCATCATAGTAAATGGCAAAATTGAAAGACTTTTAGAACAAAATAGGGGAGAATATCCTGATAATCTCAGGGTAGGAGAGCTCATCTTAAGAAAAAAAGCATTAACCATGAAAAAATGATTAATAAATTTAACCATGTTAGAATTAAGAACTTCTATTCATCAAAGTGAATAAAGTGAAAAGTCGCAAAATAGAAGACATTAAAGGCAACACATACAACTGACAAAGTCTAAGTAAATAGAATATATAAAAACTCTTATATATCAGTAAGGAAAAGACAAGCAACCCATTAGAAAAATGGACAATAAGCTTGAACAGTTATTTCACAAAGAGAAAGGAGAAATGGTCAATATACACATAAAAAGGCCTAAACTCATTGGTGACCTAATTTGTATTTTCTTGGTTACTAAAAAAAGGTCATTTGACACCTATTAGATTAGCAAACATTGCAAACCCTAGCAATACAAGTATTGGCAAGGATATGGATCAAAAGGAGACATTATATATATGCTGATAAATAAGGAAACTGCACAATTACTTTGCAAAACAATTGGGCGTTATCTTCTAATGTTAAAGATTAGCATACATTGTGCCCTAGTAATTCCACATCTACCCTCAAAGGCATATATAAAAATGTTTATGATAGCTAAGCTCATAATTTTATAAAAGGGAATAATCCAAAAATTCATCAACAAGAAATAGGTACATTTTTGTATAGTGTCACAATGGAATATTATATAACAGTGAATATAAATAAACAAAAATTACATGTAACAACACTGAGGAACTGCAAAGTTGAATGACAAAAGCAAGTTGAAAAAGACTGTATTGAGAATGATAGCATTTTAATAAAGCTCAAGAAAAAAAAACACACACAACAAAATATTTCTTTGGGTTACATACATATAAAAACTGCCCCCAAAAAGGATGGAATTGATAAACATAAATTTCAGGATAGTGGTTACCATTTACTGGAGTCAAGAGAAAGAACACCCATATATGCAAAAGTATTGCTGATGTTCTATCTAGTTCTAAATTTGACTGTAGAGTCATGAATATTCATTATTATTTTGCTTCAGAACTTGTATATGTTACATACAGAGGGTGCCAAAAAATGTATACACATTTTAACGGAAAAAAAACTGTACTAATTGTAATACTCAATATATACCGATAATAAAAGATGAATACAAGTCACATCTGACTTCTGCAATTACAAGAGGTGCTCAAAGTGGTTACCATCAGTGTCCAGACACTTCTGATTACAGCAAACTACTGCTTCAGCAACATTGACCAAAGTGTCCACTTGTATACATTTTTTGGCACCCCCACTATTGTTGTTTATATAAAATGTTATATAATAACTATTTTAATGCAAAAACCATTGATATAGAGAAAGCTCATAAGAGATGTCAGGGAACTTAAGCCTAGCAGAACACACATGTTGACTGAAGGTTAATCAATTAAAGATGAGATTTCTTCTATAAATAGCAGCAAGCAGCCTGCCTAAAGTACTCATCAGTGAATGCCTGGTCTGGAGACCATGAGCCAATAAGATTAGATTGTTTCCTTTGACATTTACACAAATCACTAATATAAATAATGTGTCTGAAACAAGTTGAGACCTTACTAAAAAATGGTGTGGAAATGAAAAAGAATCGAGTCATTGAAGAACAAAAACTTTTAAAAAGTCTCTCACAGTCAAAATAAGGATGAAAGAGAATTTGGAGAACTATCTTAGGCCGACATACCTGCCCTGATGGGGAAATACAGGGAGGGGGTCTCCAGCTTAGGGAAAGGAGTGTCACCAAGTAGCCTCAACACAAAGATCTAAAGCTCTTCTACAGGTTCCCTGTTCATCAAGAATCATTCTAATTGAAATTTGATGTGCTTTTTCTAAGTAGTATTTCCTACCATGTTTCCATAGGTGAGTGATAGAACTATGAGACAAATTCAATTTCTTTATTTACATGTGTGTATCTGCACAGGTGTTTAAATTACACACACACACACACACACACACACACACACACACACTTGATGGTAGCAAAAGCCAGTCTTTTGTAAGTCTGGGCAGCATGAGCCAGCTGTCTCTGGACAGCAACACCCTAGCCAAGCTGAAGAAACCACACAATAACCATTGTAACAAAGCCTTCTACATAACAACTAAAGGACCTACAGACAATCCAAGACAATGCCTGTCTGTCTAAAGCTCCCCCGCAATGGAATGCAGATGGGAAGTCAGTCTGGACATCAAAATATCTATTTGACCAAGGGGAAAATGTCCTAAGCAATGGCCACCTACACAAGCACTCTCTCCAGCTGATATGGAAGCTACTTTTAAATGAATAACAAGCCTGGGCAACATTCCCCCCTAAGCTTTCCCATGGAAACAGATTAGATGTGGGATGATCTGAAGCTATCAGATTATCCCTAAATCTCATCAAGTTCTACACCCTGTACCCTTAGTAACACCAGAAATTTTATTTTATAATGGAGTAAAAAGGGCAGCTCACCTACTTGGATAATTGAGGGGATAATTTTCATAATGCCTTAAAATTTGATATACATATTCTACTCATTCCCAATCAAAGGCATATAACTATTTATAAAGAGGAAGAGAAAGGGAGAGAAAGAGCAAATTCATGAGTAAACAGAGGCAAATAAAAACAATAAATACCTCAGCCAGAATTTGGGATTACAGTGTCCTTCATCCAAGTGATAGGTTGTGGAGACTGAGAGAACATGGTAAAACTCTCCTCATACTTTTCCGCTGACGTACCCCAAAGGCCCAGAATCATGAACTGGAAGCCTGGCTTTAGCCAGAAGCACAGTGCCTCTTACTCAGAATTTTTCAGTCTTTCATTTTTTCTTAAAATTCTACGTGTCTTTTTCCATTTAGTCTATAATATAGCCATAGGAATGCCAAAAAGCAGGATTCACAGATTTTTGCCTCCATGTATACATTACAAAACCTTTAGGAATGTAAAAATTCAACATTCTATGAACCCCTCCATATCTTAGAATAAAATTGAAAAATTAGGACAATGTGCCGTGCTTATCAGGGGTTTGTGTACTCCTGGGCAAGAGCAGGAGCTAAGTCAACTAGCACAACAGATAAATATGAAAAGAGAAAGAACAAGGTGTAGCTAGATTTACCAGTGGACCTTTTACTACTCCTTAACATTTTCTTCAATATTTGGAAAAAGGTGGTTGAAATTCAAATCAATCCCTTTTGCCTTCTACTGCCAGTTTTAGAAGACAAGAAAATTGAAATACCATAAACTCATTTTTATAGTAGTTGTCTATAAATAAATTTTAATTTATCTCGTGATGGTAACATCGCTCATTACACCACTGTCCTTTTCCAACCATTATACTTATAATCCATCATTTCCTGAATGAGAAATTCTACAGGAATGTGAAAGAACTATTCTGTCTCCAAAGGAAAGCAAGGACTATTATTATCATTCTTCAACTTGCTTGGACCAGGAAACTCAGCCAACCTCCAGTTTCCTTCTCAGAGTAAGCCATGGGATCCATGAACATGGATTAAAAGGAGTGTATGGTGAAGGCTTCATGAGCTGTAATCTTCCAAGAATAAAAGATGAATTGCTCTAAGTCAGAGCATATCTGAGACTATCATATTCCCTCCAGCATAGTACAGCCAGAAAAGCACTGCACTGGGAACAAGAGACCCAGGTTCAGGTCTTATCTCAGCTATGCTTCCTGTCCCTGCTGTGGTTGTATAACTTCTCCTGAGTCTTATGTCTCTCTGAGTCTTAATTTGGACTCTAGCTAAGGTCCCTTCTAGCTATGACCTTCTTTTGAGTCCTTCTCTCTTCCAGCTCTATGCTTTCACTAAGTAAAACTTGGGAAAACTCAAGATTCATTTTTTGGAGTCTAAATGACTATTGCAAACTTTGCCAAGTTGGGAATCACCTACAGCTGTTACTCCAGCTTTGGCCCTCCAGGGAGACACTTAGTCAGGAATGTTTTTTTTAATAAACAGGGCTAGCCCTTGGCTAAGCAGGCAAATGGATGCAATTTTCGTTTTATACTGCTCCCAACTTCCCTTACAAAATACGCTTTATGCCTCAAAGTCTCTGGTATCTCATGGAGCCCAACCTTCCGCAGTCAACTAAACCACAGGAAGATGATGGCTGATAAGTCTAAGAGGATGCCTTCCAGACACTATTGGAAGAGAGAATGAAAAGGACCTTTCAGTATTCCCTGCATCTGCTCCTGTCTTAGCCTTTCCCATCTTTTTCACCCTTCCAATTGTTCGGGCCCAATACTTAAATGTCATCCTTGGCTCCTCTTTCTTTCATACCCATCATCTAGTACATCAGCAAATCTCTTCAGCTGTGCCATTGAAGTTTATCCAAAATCCAACTATTCTTCACCACCCCCATTATTATTACTCTAGCTTAAGATTTTACATTTGGGGGTAGTATATACAAGGAAATAAAAGAATTAGCAAAGAAAAGTAGGTTGGGTTGAATATGGTAGTCAATAGACAGTAGAAAGAATTTGGATATTTGTGTGTAAAAATGCCATATGGATGTATATCTTCTTAACATAATTTCACAGATAGTACTGAGAGGAACAAACTTGCCTTGGTAACAACTAGCCTTGGTAACGGCCCCCTAAAGCAATCTCCCTGCTTCTTGCCATGTCCCCCAATAGTCTATTCTCCAAAGGCAGCCAGAGTGATCCTGTTAAAAGGTAAATAAGATCACACTCAAAACTCCCCCAGGGTTTCCCATCTGTCTAGGATTCAAAGCCAAAATCTTGATATGGTGTGCTGGCCCCCACCAGCAATCTGACCTTACTTCCACTCCCTCTGACTTGCCTGCTCCCAATGTACCAGCTTCTTCACCATTCTTCAGATACACTAAGTAAGCTACCTAGCACCTTCATCTTGTCAATTCTGCTTAGAAACCATTCCCTCAGGGAGCCTATATTCAGTCCTCTGTTCAAGTATCTCTTTAAGAGGATTTTGTAGACCATGTTGTATAAAAGAGTACACACACACACACACACACACACACACACACACACACACTATCTCCTTATCCGTTTTTTATGTGCCATTGCATTTATCACCACCCAACATTGTATAGATCTGCTTATTATCTCTTACTCCCTTCCCTCCCCACCCTCCACCAGAGCAGAGCTGTATCTTGTTTATTGTTGGACTCACACTGCTGGCACAGCACACATCCTGACACACATCCTGTGCTGGGCTAACACATCCCGAGAACTTAAACATTTGTGATGTGAATGGGCTAAGGAATGAAGAATTACTTTCTCATCCAGGAAGACACACGTTGGTCCTTCTTCTAGCTACTGTTCAGAACACTTCTACCACCATATTCTAGGAAGGTCATGACCAAGCAGCTTCCAGCCCTGGTTGAACAGGCTGTGTTTGCTTCATTCCCTTATTACAACAAGGTAGGATACTGCTAGAAATCATTGACATATGAGATTTTCTCTTTGTTCCTCACTTCATTATCAGTTTTGTCCAAATGCGTAAAGGAACCTTGATTGATGTGTACTATGATCATATAATCTTTCATTCCATCTATCAAAATACGTAGTGTTTTAGACAAAGGTCCAGGAAGGGGGTGAGGGGGATTAAGTGTCAAAACTCTGATTTCAATTATCTGGGGTCCTGTATCTCAATTTAAGGACTACTAAACCACTTTTATATGGTGATAGAAATAAAAGTGAAAAGAACTGGAATTCATCAAGTGTCTACCAACAGCAAGCACTGTGCTCAGAGCTTGATAAATGTTATCTCAAATAACCTATGCTTTTCCATAAATGTTCACATAAAGGTGAGACAGATTTAATTACGTAAGTGAAGAAACTGAAGCCTGAAGCAGTTAAAAAATGTAGTCACAGTTTAAGTGAAAAACTGAGATTCTGATGAAGATCTGAATCCAAAATCCATTCTCTTTCATACCAAAGAAAAGAATTCATACAAATCATGAGAAAAATCAGTTCTTTCTCATCTCCTCACTCACGAGCCCACAATTAATGCTATTTGGCTATGGACTATTTGAGGGGCCATCCTAGAAAGCATTCTAATGAGGCATTCCCAAGCACAAACTCCACAGTCCCTGACACCAAAGCTATCTAATATGCACAGGGACTTGATCACTTTTCAAGGAAATATACTTAAAAAACAAAAGAAAACAAAACAAAAAACTCAAACAGGGAATGAAGACATATCTACATATATAATTTCTCATAAGCTTAAGAAACATTTTAAATATATGGTGATGGAAGGAGAACTGACTCTGGGTAGTGAACACCCAATGTGATTTATAGATGATGTAATACAGAATTGTACACCTGAAATCTATGTAACTTTACTAATAATTGTCACCCCAATAAACTTTAATAAAAAAGAAAAAAAAGAAACATTTTAAACTGTTATCTCAGACTAGTTTTCTGAAATAATTAAGAGAGCCAATTTTCAAATGTTGTTTAGTGCCTTGTAGCTCCTTTTCTGTAGTCATTCCAGAAGCCCAGCCTTTCACTCAGGCTCTACTTGGGGTGCACTGGGATAATCGCTGGGGACACATCAGTGAAACGAAAGCAGTCCTGCTCTTGTGAAACTCACTGTCTAGTGAGGCAAGCAGAAAACTATGCAATTGAGTGTTTAATTATGTTCTGGTTAAATGCTATCAACAACTGCAGAGTTGGGTAATTACAAATAATCCCTTCTAAGGTGAGCAAAGAAGACTTCCCTGAGAAAGAATGTTTGAGCTGAGAGTTAAAGAATGAAGAGTTATTTCTTAGGCAGAAGGATTGGAAAGTAGTTTTACAGGCAGGGGAAGCAGAATATGACAAAGCTGTGAACTGGAAAGGAGCTTGAGGCATTTGAAGAAGAAAAAAGGGAGGCAGAGTGGCTGGAAGCTGGAGTAGAGAAGAGTGAGGAGAAGACTGCAATGAGACGAGGCTTCCAAGATGGAAAGAGACCAGGTTCTGTAGAGTTTGTGAAGGATTCTGGGATGGACCCCAAAACAGTGAAGAACTAAAAGTATATTTTACACAGAGGTGATACATTCAGATTTGCATTTTGAAGAGATCGCTCTGGATATAGAATAGAGAATGGCTTAGTGGGGTGGAGGCTGATAAAATATGGATGGAGCAAACCCCTATAAGAAGACCAGTAAGGCTGCAAAGGCCAGGAAAAATTAAGGGCAGTTACGAATTTGTAGAAAAGCCAATATATTTAAGGTATGTTTTTAAGGTAGAATCAACAGAACTTATTGATGGCTTGGATATAAATTCTAAGGGAGAGAGAATATCAATAGTAACTCCCAGATTTCTGGTAGGTGCAGTTGGGTGGATGGTGAAACTGCATCCTGGGGAAGGAAACACAGCAGGAATATGTTTGGAAAAGTGGGTAGAAAGAGAATGAATTCAGTACAAGACTTGGTCTCTGAGTTGTCCATGAGACTTCCAGTGGGACGTTGAGTGAGCAGTTAGTTATTTGAGGTCTAGAGCTCAGATGAGCTATCTGAACTTGAGATTTAAATGTGGAAATAGATGCAATCACACAGAGAAAGAACAGAGAATGTTAAGAGGATGGTGTCATGACAAACTAAAACATTTAAAGGTCGGGTAAAAAAGGAATTGACTAGCAAAGGAGCATAACAGAGTTTCCACCACATGCTGCCTTTGGATTACAGCTCCCCTTGAAAATGCCAGTGATGTGAATGGGCTAAGGAATGAAGAATTACTTTCTCATCCAGGAAGACACACGTTGGTCCTTCTTCTAGCTACTGTTCAGAACACTTCTACCACCATATTCTAGGAAGGTCATGACCAAGCAGCTTCCAGCCCTGGTTGAACAGGCTGTGTTTGCTTCATTCCCTTATTACAACAAGGTAGGATACTGCTAGAAATCATTGACATATGAGATTTTCTCTTTGTTCCTCACTTCATTATCAGTTTTGTCCAAATGCGTAAAGGAACCTTGATTGATGTGTACTATGATCATATAATCTTTCATTCCATCTATCAAAATACGTAGTGTTTTAGACAAAGGTCCAGGAAGGGGGTGAGGGGGATTAAGTGTCAAAACTCTGATTTCAATTATCTGGGGTCCTGTATCTCAATTTAAGGACTACTAAACCACTTTTTATATGGTGATAGAAATAAAAGTGAAAAGAACTGGAATTCATCAAGTGTCTACCAACAGCAAGCACTGTGCTCAGAGCTTGATAAATGTTATCTCAAATAACCTATGCTTTTCCATAAATGTTCACATAAAGGTGAGACAGATTTAATTACGTAAGTGAAGAAACTGAAGCCTGAAGCAGTTAAAAAATGTAGTCACAGTTTAAGTGAAAAACTGAGATTCTGATGAAGATCTGAATCCAAAATCCATTCTCTTTCATACCAAAGAAAAGAATTCATACAAATCATGAGAAAAATCAGTTCTTTCTCATCTCCTCACTCACGAGCCCACAATTAATGCTATTTGGCTATGGACTATTTGAGGGGCCATCCTAGAAAGCATTCTAATGAGGCATTCCCAAGCACAAACTCCACAGTCCCTGACACCAAAGCTATCTAATATGCACAGGGACTTGATCACTTTTCAAGGAAATATACTTAAAAAACAAAAGAAAACAAAACAAAAAACTCAAACAGGGAATGAAGACATATCTACATATATAATTTCTCATAAGCTTAAGAAACATTTTAAATATATGGTGATGGAAGGAGAACTGACTCTGGGTAGTGAACACCCAATGTGATTTATAGATGATGTAATACAGAATTGTACACCTGAAATCTATGTAACTTTACTAATAATTGTCACCCCAATAAACTTTAATAAAAAAGAAAAAAAAGAAACATTTTAAACTGTTATCTCAGACTAGTTTTCTGAAATAATGAAGAGAGCCAATTTTCAAATGTTGTTTAGTGCCTTGTAGCTCCTTTTCTGTAGTCATTCCAGAAGCCCAGCCTTTCACTCAGGCTCTACTTGGGGTGCACTGGGATAATCGCTGGGGACACATCAGTGAAACGAAAGCAGTCCTGCTCTTGTGAAACTCACTGTCTAGTGAGGCAAGCAGAAAACTATGCAATTGAGTGTTTAATTATGTTCTGGTTAAATGCTATCAACAACTGCAGAGTTGGGTAATTACAAATAATCCCTTCTAAGGTGAGCAAAGAAGACTTCCCTGAGAAAGAATGTTTGAGCTGAGAGTTAAAGAATGAAGAGTTATTTCTTAGGCAGAAGGATTGGAAAGTAGTTTTACAGGCAGGGGAAGCAGAATATGACAAAGCTGTGAACTGGAAAGGAGCTTGAGGCATTTGAAGAAGAAAAAAGGGAGGCAGAGTGGCTGGAAGCTGGAGTAGAGAAGAGTGAGGAGAAGACTGCAATGAGACGAGGCTTCCAAGATGGAAAGAGACCAGGTTCTGTAGAGCTTGTGAAGGATTCTGGGATGGACCCCAAAACAGTGAAGAACTAAAAGTATATTTTACACAGAGGTGATACATTCAGATTTGCATTTTGAAGAGATCGCTCTGGATATAGAATAGAGAATGGCTTAGTGGGGTGGAGGCTGATAAAATATGGATGGGGCAAACCCCTATAAGAAGACCAGTAAGGCTGCAAAGGCCAGGAAAAATTAAGGGCAGTTACGAATTTGTAGAAAAGCCAATATATTTAAGGTATGTTTTTAAGGTAGAATCAACAGAACTTATTGATGGCTTGGATATAAATTCTAAGGGAGAGAGAATATCAATAGTAACTCCCAGATTTCTGGTAGGTGCAGTTGGGTGGATGGTGAAACTGCATCCTGGGGAAGGAAACACAGCAAGAATATGTTTGGAAAAGTGGGTAGAAAGAGAATGAATTCAGTAGAAGACTTGGACTCTTTGTTGTCCATGAGACTTCCAGTGGGACGTTGAGTGAGCAGTTAGTTATTTGAGGTCTAGAGCTCAGATGAGCTATCTGAACTTGAGATTTAAATGTGGAAATAGATGCAATCACACAGAGAAAGAACAGAGAATGTTAAGAGGATGGTGTCATGACAAACTAAAACATTTAAAGGTCGGGTAAAAAAGGAATTGACTAGCAAAGGAGCATAACAGAGTTTCCACCACATGCTGCCTTTGGATTACAGCTCCCCTTGAAAATGCCAGTGAGGTTGTTTACATGGCACCAGTAAAGTAGGGCATATCCAGGAAGTCAGAGTGCACAATGCTTTCAACACTCCTCAGATAGAAGAGAGAGTCAAGGATTTTGTGAATTGGCCAAAACCAAAAAGTGTTTATGTACCCACTCATAATTACATAAGGCATTGAATTTGTTTTGATCCTCACCCTTTCCAAAAACACACTTTTATTTTTTTAAGATTTCAATCCCAATTTTTTACTATCTATTTCTACTATTCTTTATACTACTAGAAGCCTGGTTAATTGGTACAATTAAGCAAAGTCATTAAGCCTCCTCATTGTAATTTATTTTAAATAAAGCATTGCAGACACTTTCCCTAACCTCATTCTCCTTTTCTCCCCAGAGGGAATACCTGTTCAGAAGTTAGTGTTTATATTCCCTGCGTATCTTAATATATTTACCAAATATGTTCAAAATATTTAATATCTTTGCATGTTTTTAATTTTATAAATGGTATCACACCATATTATTCTGCAACTTGTTTTTCTTGCTGAGCACTGTGTTCTTTATATATACCCATGTTGATACTGGCAACTCTAGTTGATTCATTTTAAACTGTTGTGCGATATTCCACTAAATGACTTTGCCACCATTTTTTCTCTTCTATTGAACATTCACGATGTTTCCATGTTTTTGCTATTTCAAACAGCTGCAATAATTATTTCTAAACATTCTTCATGTGCACGTATGCTCTAATTTCTCTGGAGTATGGACCTAGTAGTGTCAATTACTGGTCAAAGGGTATATACGAATATGAATTTACTAGTTATTGCTAAGTTACCCTCCAAAGGGCCACCAACAATGTTTGAATTCACACTTCTCCATATTATCACAAACACTTGATATGTCACATTTTTTATTTCTGCCCCTCTGATAGGCATAAAATAGTTTCACTGTAAAACTAAGCATCTTTTCATATTACTTGGTTTTTCCTGTATGGCTAGGAGGAATATATACATCTTTTTACTCTTAATAGTTTAACCTATTTTCAATCATTTTCATACACACACACCCCAAGTTTCTTATATGATGTGAGGAGGAGTGGAGCACATTCTATGAGAGCGTGTGCATTTGAACTTTAATCAGGGTCTCCAGATGACTCCAATATACTTCCCCACCCCTTTTGATTTAGAACAATGTAGAAATATTTACTCATTTTAATTAGTTGTGAGCACCTGGGACCTACCATAGACTGCTAGGATTGGATAGGCAGTCTGAGAGAGAAGCCACAGACCCTGATCTCAATGAGAACCCTGTCCAGAGGTGAGGGAGAATTATCCAATAAATAGACTGCAGAATTTTAATAAAATAGAAATAGTGGGATGGGATGAGTGTAGGATGCTGAGGGGCACCACAGAAGAGCACCAACCAGACCAAGGAGGGAGGAGGACATTCGGAGGAGATTATATCTAAGGTAGAATTTGAAGGATGAATGGAAATGCACCAGAGTGGTGAGGAAAGCGTCCTTGATTTTGAAAAAAAGGCAAATAGAAAGTATGGCAAGGTCAAATAATGGAAGGTGTTTGAAATGCCAAGAGACAAATTTAAGGAGAAGGTGGCAAAAAAAAAAAAAAAAAGACTAAAAGAAAATCTAGATGCAGATCACAAAAAGCCTTGTGCCACACTAAGGATTTTGGACTTGACCCTGAAGATGATGGGAAGCCTTCAAAGAATATTTAACTGAAAAGCAATAGGATTAGATTTTCTCCCTCAGTAAGATTCCCCCCTCGGACATATTTGGGTAGTGGTTAGGGGTGGACAAGAATAATGGCAAGTAGGCCAGTTAGTTTTTTGCAGGTTGATGATGCATTCTGGAAAGTATAGTTCTTTAACCCAATAGCAGTAAGGATAATGAGGAAAGAAATAACAGAAGTAAAAAAAAGTGTTCAACAGAATATGAGGGCTAAATCAAAGATGAAACTTGTGTTTGTGGTTTGAGTGTCCTAAGCATTATGGTGCCATACAAAATAGGCAATAAAAGAGGAAACGATTTTTGGGCACAGGGTGAGGGTGGGGAGAAATGGTGTTAAACTTTAATTTTGTGTTTATTGAGTTTCAGGCTCACATGAAACAGACAATGGAGACATTCAGTATGCTGCTGGAATGAGGGCCTGGAATCCAGGAGACAGATCTTCCCCTGAGATATATACAGTGGCACCTCGGTTTTCAAACGTCATCCATTCCAGAAGTCCGTTCTAGTTCTGAAACGTTCAAAAACCAAGGCGCAGTTTCCCCGTAGAAAGTAACGCAAAATCGATTAATCCATTCCCAACATTTAAAATCAACCCCTAAAACTGCAAATTTAACATGAATTTTACTACCTAATGATACCATAGATCCATAAAATTTACGGTGTTCGTAAACCGAAATGTTCGTCAATGGAGACGTTCGAAAACCGAGGTACTTAAATCTCTTTATCATCTACTCTGGCTCCTCCTCTGTCTACATGAGTGTAGCTCAATGTGTGTGTGTTCCAGGCACCTCAAAGTTATCATGTGTTCAACTAGTTTAATCATCTCCTTCAGATCTGCCCTTATTCCTGTATTCACTCTCAGTGAATGGCAGACATCTGGAAATCATTCATTTAAAAATTTCAAATTTAGCATTCTAATGGATTAGTGACATCTTGTAATTTTATTTTGTGTTTTCCTGATGACTAATGATGTTGAGCTTCTTTTCCTGTGCTTTTGGATCATTCATATCCTTTGTGATATATTAATTCAAGTATTTTGCCCCATTTTATGGGATTGTTTATCTTTTTATGATTGGGTTGTCAGAGCTCTTTAAATATTCTGGCTATAAGCCTTTTGTCATAAATACATATTGTGAATATTTTCTCCCAGTGTCAAATTTGCCTTTTTATTTTTTTGACCATGTCTTTTGAAGAGCAGATTTGTGTCTTATCTAAGAAATCTTTGCTTACCCCAAGTTTGTGAACAAATGCTCCTGTTTTCTTCTAGAAATTTTGTAGTTTTGGTTGTTATGTTTAGGTCTGTGATATATATCAAGTTAATATTTGTGTCTGTGGCAAAGCCAAAGTTCATTTTCTTCTTCAGAATAAATATCCAGTGTTCCAGCAAAAAAAAGAAAGAAAGAAAGAAGAAAAAGAAAAAGAAAACCAAGGTACTACTATACTTAGGAATTATCAATTTACAAACAGATAATAAAGTCATAGCAGTAGATTAGATTGCTCAGAAAGAGTACAGGGATTGTAAAAGTGAAAAGGAGGGACAGAACTCCAGGAGGCAGAATGTAGAGGACTAGCCAAGTAAGGGAACCTGAAAAAGCGAATGAGAAAAACTGGTCAGAAGAGGAGAAAAACTAGAAGGATGTGGTGCCACCAAAGGCAACAGAAGTTTTAAATAGTGACCCATGTCAGCTGGTCAGGAAATCACTTAGACAAGATCACTGAAAAGTGTCAGATGGATTTAGATACAAAGTGATCATTGGTGATCGTTGGAAAGATCTCTGAAGTCACCAGCACATGGACTACGTCCAATTGTATAAACCATGGGTATTTTAAGTGTGTTTCTCACAGACACACACACACACACACACACACACACACACACACACACACACAGGCTAACTGTTCCTTTTAACCAAAGCAAGTCAGTTCATCCGTCTAGACTCCAGTTTGTTGAGCTGAAAGAGGAGTGGGTTAATTAGATGACAGATCAGGTCCCCTCCAGCTCTCACAACCTATTGCATAATTGCCTCAATACCATATAATTAAATTTACACTCTGTATCCTTGAGTCCAACTCTGAACTATATCTTGAGAACCACCTCTGACTTCAGTGACACCCTCCTCCTTCCTTTCCAAGTCTCCTCCTTCCATGTCCACCAACTCTACACTATCTTGCGCTTTACCCCTACTCACTCTTCCTGGAAAGCAGCCCACGTTCACTCACATCTTTCCTTTCCTTTCCCTCAATTTCGACTTTGTAGAAGCTGTGGGTCACAGTCCTCATATAAGGACTATCTTTTTGAGGGGGTCACACATCTTTTGACTTTAGCTTCTACCTGTAAATAACAAGAACATGTTGTACACACCATTGAACAGGGAGGTCATCCTGAGGGGAGCTACTTGAGGGCAGAAATTACGCATTTACTAATCTTGGGAAGCCAGCTCTTAGATAGTACCCAGCAAACTATAATCATGAAAACTTTTATTTTGAATACATGGAGGAACTGTGACTTCATGATACTGCCTGAGACCTCAGCAGCAATAGGTCTAATACTTGGAACTTCCTTACAGCAAAGGGACTGCAGTGCTCCTAGTACCTGCTAGTGGTCTCACCCCCAATGCCTGACTTACAGCGTCTCCTGAAGATAAGCAGCAAAGGACCAGGCTTAACACCCTCAACCACTGCCTGGTTTCAAAGTCCACCATGTCAAGGCACATGATGGACTCTACCCCAGTAATGATACCCTCAACCCTAGAACTTTCTCTTGTCCTAACTCTCCCTAGGATTCACTGAATTCAGGACCATCTGTTGCTCACCTGAGCCCTGTTTTCATTTGTATCTTATGAGTAAGACTAGAATTCTCTTTTCCCTTTGAGAAGACCACAGTCAAATTCCCAGGCCTTTTCAGAACACTTCTCAGTTTCCTCAATTTGCTCTGCAAGCATATTAAAGTAAACATTCACACACAATGAAAAAGGATTTCCAACAATAACCATAATCTGTATTTGTGTAGCATTGTTTTTGCAAAAGCAAAACATTTTATAAATCTAATTTAATTTTCTGATTCAATATTTAAAAGAACTTGAAAATAAATAAGCCCATTATGTCTACTCATTTTTGTACCAGCTAATTTAGGACTGAATCATGATGTTGAAATGCTGTTTATACCCTTTGATGTGTGGAATTTTAAAAACAAGTATCACTTGTATCCCTCTGTTCAATTTTTATATCACCTCTACCAAAGTTTCTTCTATTTTACATTATTTTTCTTCATCAAAGTTCAAGTCATTCTTTTCATTTTTTTCTCTCAAAACAAAATAATCATTAAACTTAATTTTTTCAACAAAGCAAATCTGACACCTTATTTTCTTATAGTTCTTTGCCAAGATCTAAAATTACAAATTATCTCTTTATATTCTTCCAAATATTTAAAAAATATTTTTGTTGATATTTTAAAGTAATATTTATACCACTCTATTGAATTTAAGTAAATAGGCAATTTGCTATAATGTCCTTTAAGACGTACCATTCAGAGGTGTTTATCTCAATGACACGCCCCAAGGCAAATAAAATGAAACGCTCACTGCCAAAATAAACATATAAAGGTTCTGTTTTATTTGTTAGATTAAGGTCCAGAAGGTGGACAAAATTGAGTTAGGCATCAGGAAATATATTTGGGTCAAATTTGGCACTCCCTCAAAGTTTGTGTTGAAGTGAATTTAAAGATATGAAACTACTTTTTTCTTTAAATTACTACTCCTTGATTTTAGGAAAAGCAACTTAATGATGGGATCATAAGTCTTCTTGGTTTTGTCAATCTTCCTTCAAAAGAACCCTGAAACTGAGCAATATTTACTTAGTTAAGCAAGGCTGGACCTAGAGGTCCAGGTTGGGACCTAGAGGAAATGTATTTTTTTATTTTTTAGTATTAACTATGCAAGCCAACCTTGGGTCTCATAGATATGCTTGTGGCTCTCCTTGTAATGAAGGACTAAAAGGAGATATGCGTAAGTAGTCACAACAGAAGAGCTGGCACATTTGAATGGAAAAGGGGAAATGAATTTATTGATTTCTTACAATGTATCAAACATTGTGAAAGGTCTAATTTAATTCCTAAAACAACTCTGTTTAAATATCACTAATCCTTCATTACAGAGGACAAAACAAGCTGAGAGAGAACTTAAGCAATTTGCCCAGGCATTGTATAGCCGGTAAGGAGAGAAACCAGGCTTATAACTTGGGTCTACCTGGTTCGGAACCCAAGCTTATCCTAATATTCCAGAGAGCAAGGGACAAGGGAGCCAAGGGGACCACATCACAGAATTTCATAAAGACATCTGCCTGTGGTACACCCATGTTTATAGCAGCATATTACCAATAGCCAAAAAGGTAGATGTAATCCAACTGTCATCAACAGATGAATGTATAAACAAAATGGGGTATATACATACAATTGAATATATTTAGCCTTGAAAAGAAAGAAAATTCGGACATAACACGTTACAACATGGATGTAACCTGAGGATATTATATGAAATGAGAACAGTCAGTCACAAAGAGACAAACACTGTATCATAATACTTATATGAGGTATCTAGAGAAGTCAAACTCATAGAAACAGAAAGTTTGGTAATTGCCAGAGTATAGTTTCAGTTTTGCAAATGAAAAGAGTTCTGGAGATTGGTTGCACCACAATTTGAATGCACTTAACACTAATCAATGGTACTTAGAAATGGTTAAGATAGTAAATTTTATGTTATATATTTTACCATGATTTAAAAACAAACAAAAATACTTGCCTGAGTTGTGTTTCCTTCTCTTTACCAATACTTTCACTTTCTTTTCTGCTCAGTATTATGCTCTTTTGCCTGGCAGGAGTTGGGGTCAATGAGATAAAACTCCCACACAGACACTCTCTGTTTTACAATCTGTTCAAAGGCAAAAAAAAAAAATCCTAAAAATGAGAACATCCTCCAGAATACTAAGTAGCCATCTATTTTCAAAGGACAGAAATTCTTTAACACCATTTTCATAGTCTATTAGAGACAGGTTCCTACATGAATTTACATTTTAAGGTCATCCAAGTGTCTATATCATCTTCTAGCCAGAGCATCTCAGAGGTTGAGAGAGAGAAGTCATCAGTACTTAATGAACTTAAGTATCACTCATTGTGTATAAGGCACAGTTTTAAGCACTTCACACATGTAAACTCAGTCCTCAAAACAACCCTACAAAGTAGTAGTATTATTACTTCATTTTATAGGTGAGCAAATTAGGACGTAGAGGTTTAAGTTAACTTTCCCAAGGTCACACAGCTAGTAAATGGCAGAGCCAAACATTGAACAAAAGCCATCTGTCTTCAGAGTTGGGCTATGCAGCTTGTCATTATATTTTTAGTGAGTCCCTAGATATTAAATGCACACACATACACGCAGGGCCAGAAATCTTTTTTTAAAGTTTAAACTTCATTGCCTTCTTTCAAACCTGCTAGTGCTGCTCATTGACTTTATAAATTACCTCTTTTGGAGGTAAAATCCAAAGTCTAAATGTGAGCTTCAAGCTACGTAACAGGGTCCCCTGCTCTCTGCCAAGGCTTCTCCATTAACTGCTGCTTCTATCCACTCCAGTTCAAACCCAAGAGGAATGTGGCATATATTCCTTCCCATCCAAGCTTTCATACTTTTACTACATTTATGAATACAAAAACAATATATAGCATTGCTTTGAGTTTAATTTATGTAAATGCTATTCTACAGTATGAATCATTCTAAAGCTTGCTTTTTCATCCACCTTTGGTTTTAAGATTTCTCGAGGTTGGTATATACAGCTTTGGTTTTCATTGCTGTTAATTTTCCAACATATCCTAAGGCTTATCTTATCCATTTCCCTATTTATGATATAAAATTACTTCCAGTTTTTCACTGTTACAAAAATACAGCAGTGAAGATACTTTACATATCTCCCTATGCAATTGAGCAAGAAGTTCTAGATCAAACTAGATCAGTTAGATCTAGATCAAGAGAATCTTAGGTTATAACTTCACTAGATATTGGCAAATGTTTCAAAAAGTGGTGGGAACGGTTAACATTCTTAGCAACAGTAGATAAGATCTTTTTACACACATTTGAGTTTTTATGTTTGCTAATCAAATAGGTGTGAAATGGTGTGGCATTTTAATCTTTTCCCCTGATTACTAGCATTGTCTTTATGTTTATTATCTATTTGGTTTACCTTTCCTTTCATCTGTTGCTTCCTAGCTTTTGTCCATTTTTATACTTGCTTGTCATTTTCCTCCAGAGTTCATTATATACCATGTGTCTAGAGATAAGGTGACTGCAAATATGAGGCTATGTGCCAGTGTTGCAAATGAAAAAATAAAAAAAGCTTTGTACAACTTAAATGTAAGCATCTTTGTGTATATAAATAAATTACTCAAATGTCTATGTATTACATTTGATATTAATATCATTTCAAATGCATTATTTTATTTTTAAAATTTTCAATTACAGTTGACATTTAATGTTATATTAGTTTCAGATGTACAGCATAGTGATTAGACAATTATTTAACTTTCAAAGTGATCCACCGATAGGTCTAGTAGCCACCTGGCTCTATACATAATTATTACAATATTAGTGACTATATTCCCTATACTGTACTTTACATCCCTGTGACTATTTTGTAACTGCCAAAATAGTTTGTTTCTTAATCCTTTCACCTTTTTCACCCTGTCCCTCAACTTCCTTCCCATCTGGCAACCATCAGTTTGTTCTCTGCATTCATGAGTTTGTTTCTGTTTTGTTTGTTCATTCATTTTGTTTTCCCCATAAAAGGGAAACCCTATAGTATTTGTCTTTCTCTGTCTGACTAATTTCATTTAGCATAATACCCTCTAGATCCATTTTGTCACATATGGCAAGAGTTCATTTTTTTTATTGCTGCATAATATTTCATTATTTATATATACTACGTCTTCTTCATCCATTTGTCTATTGATGGACACAGGTTGCTTCCATATCTTGGCTACTATAAATAATGCTGCAATGAACATAGGGATGTCAAATGCGTATTTGAAATCACATATTATGTAATAAATTATTTTAAGAATACTGCTCTTCACTCACATTTCATTAAGCAATTTTAATCAAATTTCTAGTTAGCATGTCCAACATCAGGTTTTGTCATCATTGAACTACTTTTTGCATCATTTACAGTTTTCTAAAGGAAATCACCTTTATTTCTATTCAAATACATTTTGAATCTGTGCTTAATACACTCACAGGACTTTGTTCCAAGCTACCAAATACCACTTGATCTTCATAATCTTCACATATGATCACAAACTATATTGAAAAGCCAGTTATCTTCTATTTGCCCTTTCATATCTTCTCCACCCTACTTTCTGCTCTGGAAAGCTGACCTGGGTGAACCACATCTCTAGGAATCCTTGGTCTCTAATAGGGTCAGCCAAGCGGAGGCCTGAGAGGGAGGGAGGATGCTGAGGTTGCGGTATCTATTCCTCTGGCTCCATCTCTTAGAGTTCACCTCAGTCTCTGGCTGCATCCTTGGACAGAAGGTCATTGCTCCTCTCAAGGAACTCTGTTCCTCATGACTCTCTCCTTCCATGTCCAGAGACCTCACCCTCCCCTCACTATACCTTTGCAGATCTGGGAGTGGTCAGAGTATGAGCCTGCTAGCCCTGCGTTCCTGCACTACTCCCGGTTCCTGCACTACTCCTGGCATTTCCTTTACACCCAGCACAACTTTATAATTAGTCTTTTTTTTTAATGTGACTTTTTTATTTTTCATTTTTTTAAATTGAGGAATATATTGGGGAACAGTGTATTTCTCCAGGGCCCATCAGCTCCAAGTTATTGTCCTTCAATCTAGTTGTGGAGAGCATAACTCAGCTCCAAGTCCAGTCGCCGTTTTCAATCTTTAGTTGCAGGGGGCACAGCCCACCGTCCCATGTGGGAATTGAACCAGCAAACTTGTTGTTGAGAGCTCTCACTCTAACCAACTGAGCCATCTGGCCACCCCATATAATTAGTCTTTTGACTAATGAACCCTCCTTGATTTTTCCTACTTTGAATGTATCATCAATTTCCCATTGGGAAAATGACTAATATTCATATTTTTAAAAATAATCTTTAGAAGGCTTGTTTTCAACAACATCCAACCCTTACAATTTCAGGTCATATCCCAGGAATAAATAATATTTATTAACCTTCTTCATAGACTTTTGTTTATTTGCTTTGTTGTTTTAACCTACTCCAACCTGAGTCTTCTACAAACATGCAAAAGTAGCACTGATCAAGTGACTTTAGCCTGCCCGTATATGTCAGAGATGTCAAAGACTCTATTATGCCTTTTTTTCTGAGCAATCATTTTTTTGGGGAAAAATAACCAAAAACATGGCTTTATATTTTATCATATACAGTATTCTGGATCTTAATCTTCTATTTGTGTTGCTAATCTCTTCTTTCTGTCTATCATGTGATTTTCAAATTTGTTTATCTTTTGTTAAAAGATGTGTTTTAGTTTAGACAAATTTATCTGTCTTTTATAAACTTGTGACTTTTATATCTTTTGAAAGGAATTATTTCCCACCCCAAGTTCACAAAGATATTTTTTATGTTGAATTCTAAATATCTTTAAGGTTTTTTTTTTACATTCTGATGTACAATATGAGAAAGAGATTTATATTTTTCTCTAATGAGAGACAATTGGCATATCCATTTACTGAATAGTCTATTACTTCCCCACTAATTTGAATGCCAACTTTATCATAAGGGTTCTGTATATGCATGGGTCTTCTCTGGGCTCTCTCTTCTGCTCCATTGTACATCCCTGCATCAATTCGACACCATGGTTCTATAATAAGTCACAATATCTAGCAGGGAAGATGAACCCACGTGGTTGTACTTTAAAAATTCTTGTTTGGTGGTTGTGGGGGTGGAAGGGTTAACCCCTGTACTGCTTAAATAGAAAACTTCTCCATAGAATAAAATACGAACAGTATCCTTGGAGTTGGCCATTTATTCTTCCATTTATTTTTACAATCTAATTGTCTAATTCCATGAAAAATCCTGCCGTAATTTTGAGTGGGATTACATTGATTTTATAAATTAAGAGAAAGAAATATTTTTACAATATTGAGTCCTCCCCTCATATTGCAACATGGTTGAGCTCTCAATTTATTCAGGTTTTCTTTTACATTTAAAGATTTTTTTCATAAATTATCTTTTACATCTTTTGGCGGTTTATTGCTAGGTACTTTATATAATTAGATGTTTTTATATTTTCAAATTGGTTATTACTAGTACAGAAATCCTAAATTTTTATCTAGCCACCATGCTGAAATATTCAAAGTTCTATAGTTCATTTCTGTTGGATTTTCTATGCATATGCTCATATTACTACAAAAAAAAGTTTACCTTTTTTCTTTTCAATCCTTGTATCTCCTATTTCATTCTTTGATAGAGATAGTGACAGTGGACATTTTTACCTTTTCCATTAATTGAAATGTTTCTAACATGTCTCCATTTATGTTCACATAATGACATTTGATGCAGGTTACTGAAAGAATAAGAAGGCTCCCAATAATTTTTGGCTTTCTGAGATTGTGCTTCTGTTTCAAGTTTTCCCAAATGTTCTATAATTGGGTTCTAGTGGAGGCATTTTTCTTATCAGCTGTTTGTCACACTATATAGAAGACATATTTAAGATGGCATTTGGAAAGGTACCATGGTCCAGCAGAATAGAAAAACCAGAATCGTTGGTTCATTTATTGATCCACTCACTCAGCACATTATGTGAGTGCCAGGTGTGTTCATATGTTTTATCCCCAGAAATATGTTTTTCTCTTGGTTTATGATTTCCAATAGATACACATGTGAACATGTTAAAAACAGATTGCATGACATTTCTCAGATTTACAACAGAAAGAGAAAAACTGACAGTAACAAAATTATTCCAATAGCTAAATTATGATCCCGGTTCTTCCTATAAACTGGCTTTGAAAGAATACCCTAATTTACTTGAAATTGTTCACATTTCCTTTAACTTGATGCAACAGCTTTTCTCTTTGGTGAAAAGATTCTCTACAGCTGTAATGAATGAAGCCTCTAAATTTGACTGCTTGGTGGAAATAGCAGTGAAGGAAATACATTGTACTTAGGGTGTTTTTTTTTAATCTGATTGCATAAATTAAAAACAATGTTTGGTTTCTATTTCTTAAGTATCTACATGCTTAAAAGTTTCACATTTAAAAAGTATTCAAAGTTTCCACATTTAATCAGGGTTCATAGTATCTTGGGAGAATTATTATTTGCTTTCAAACTTGATTTTTTTTCACTATGTGAGTAGGAACTTGAGAGCAAAGAAGAACTGTTCTAGGCAGAGAACAGTAAGAAAAGAGCCCGAAAGAGACTCAAATAAAATAAATTAAAATGCTTCAATAACTGCCTCAAATGAAAATACATTAGAAAGGTTAAACACAGTCATAAAACTATCTTCTTAGGACTTATATAAATTCACTGTAAGATCTCATGTTGGACAAGAACAAATTAGAAATTTAAATCAAAGAATGAAAATAGTCTTAGCAACTCCATCCTTCACAGTCTCCAGACACCAACAACTGCACGTTTTATTACTATATCTATGAGAAATTAGTTGGTTCATTTGATTATTTATTAACACCAATAGTCATGGAGGGTCTACCCTGCCATAAACTCTGCTGTCATCCAGAAAAAGTAATAGAGTAGCAAATAACATAAATTCTATCCTTTATTGAAAGTCTCTCTTTCTTAAATTAAATGGTGGCCTATTAAAGTTAGATGGATTAATATACTTTCAACTGAGTTCTCTCCATCTGCAGTTTTCTCCGTTTCTTAAATGAATGAGGAAACTGGGTATCGCTGTTCTCCATACATGTTTGGGTCAGTGTATTAAGTGTCTAAAAGATTTTTGGGGAAAAATTCTGATCAAGCTAAGCTCCCTGAACTGGATTTATCCACCATAATAAATGATATTTTCTAGGCTCATCACAGAAGTATCAAAGTTAAGGAAAAATGAGGTCAAGAAGAGATAAGCAAGTAAGGCTTTAACAAAATTTGAAATCTAAAATTCCATCTCAAAACATGTTTAGTCCAGATTTGATATCAGCTTCTTATAATTTTTCCCACATCTAGTGTTCATTTAGGAAACTTTTTTTGTTTGTTTTAAAGAACAACAGATGGGAGTAATCATGACAAACTCTCACCCCTCCTTCTGTTTTGCTGGCCCAATCCTTTCCAAGGGCACATCTGGGCCTGGGATGGGTCCTTTGTATAGTTTTCTCAAGAGCATGTGACTAATATATTTCAAGTGTTTAATTAAAGGCTTTTTTGTGTGCACTGTGTATAGTGAGGACCTCATGTGATTCCAAGATCCCAAGTCTAAACTATAACACTATGAGCCATTAGTGTCTCACTCTGAAATCCAGTTCATTAAATCAGAATGAGTGGGTAGCTAGAGTAAAGGAAAGGAAGAGGAGGAAATTAATAGTTGTAAGTTAAGAATGTGCCATAGAACGTTACCATTCTACTCAAGTCAATGTACAAAACTCTCCACCTAGAACTGTCATCTTTTAGAACAGGAAGCGTCCCTAGACAGCATCTAATTCAACCTTCTCACTTTGCAGATGAAGAAACCAAAGTACAAAGAGATGATGTGATATACCCAGATTTCACAGCTTGTTAATCATGAACCCAAGACTAGAACTCAGGTCTCGTAACTTGCCTCTAGCGTTCTTCTCATTATACCCTTAAACACAAGGCAGAAATTTTAAAGCCCGAGTTAAGAAAAGTAAATTGTGCCCAGTACTGTGCCATACCCTGGCATTACAAATATGGATGATTTAGGATCCCTGCTTTCACAGGGCTTACACTCCAGGGGGAGGGCAAAGACAAACTGATAGGCACCCATTGCAGTAATCGCTGAAGGTACATTAACAAAGGGCTGAGAATCCCCATGGACAGAGCAACTTTTACCTGGGAATTAATATTTTGTTAAAGTTAGAAGGTGCGTAGGAATTTGAGAGCAAAGAAGGGCTGTTCTAGGCAGAGAACAGCAAGCAGAGGAGCCCAAAAGAGCTGTAAAGCATATGATGTTTTCCTGAAACTAAGCTACAGACAGGAGACATAGGAGAAGAAGTTGACAAAATCAGTTAGTTTCAAACTAAGGCGTTTCAATTCAATAATTTAGCCACTTGAATCTAACAGATTTTCAAATAGCAGAGATGGTACTATTGAATATCTTTTTTTAATTGGCATTGATTAAAATAGACTACAGTGGGAAAGAAATTAGTGTCAATGACACAAATAAGAAACTGGTTCTTCTTCTTTCCAAGAAAGAAAAGATGATAAAAAGAACAGCTGCAATTTATTTTTAAACTTCAAGTAAATTGATAGATTTAAGCAGGGGTTATAAATTGAATGTAAGAAATGGACATATGAAAAAATGCTCAACCTCACTAATCATTAGAGAAATGCAAATAAAAACCACAATGAGATACCACCTCACTCTGGTCAGAATGGCTATCATAGAAAAATCAACAAACAGTAAGAGTTGCCAAGGATGTGGAGAAAAGGGAACCCTTGTGCTCTGCTGGTGGGATTGCAGATTGATGCAGCCACTGTGGAAATCAATATGGAGGTGTCTCAAAAATCTGAAAATGGAACTGCTTTATGACCCAGTAATTCCACCTGGGTATCTATCCAGAGAAATCCAAAACATTAATTTGAAAAAATATGTGCACCCCTGTGTTTATTGCAGCACTGCTCATAATAGCCAAGACGTGGAAACAACCAAAATGCCCATCGGTGGATGACTGGATAAAGAAACTGTGGTACATTTATACAATGGAGTGTTACTCAGCCATAAGAAGAATGAAATCTTAACATTTGCAATCACATGGATGGACCTAGAGAATATTATGCTAAGTGAAAAAAGTCAGATGGAGAAAGACAAATACCACATGATCTCACTTATGTGTGGAATTTAGTAGAACAGAATAAATGATCAAACTAGACAGAAATAGACTCAGAGATATAGAGAAAAAACTGATGGTTGGGAGGGGGTAGGGATGGGGGAAAAGGTGAAAGGATTAGAAAGCATAAACTAGTAGTCACAATATCACCCCGGGGATGTGAAATACAGTTGGGGCAATATAATCAATAATGTAAAGATTTTATAAGGTGTCAGATGGACACTTGTCTTACTAGGGAGACCACTTCATGGACTGTGTAGATGCCTGAGCATTGCTCTGTACACCTGAAGCTGAAGCTGAATAATATTGAATGTCAACTACAATTAAACATATATGTATATATACATATATATGTATATACATATATATATATATGTGTATATATGTGTATGTGTGTATATATCTATATGTAAGTGAACAATGGAAAGTTCGTGAACTTAATTGTCCGATCCCTGTGTGTGTTGGGGGGGGTTGTGATGTAGTCACAGGATGTGGAATACAGCATAAGGAATAGAGTCATGGACTTGTAACAACTATATACAATGTCAGAGGGGTAGTAGATGAGGGGAGGGAGGTTATCACTTTGTGAGGAGTGTAAATGTCTAACTATTACATTGTTTTGAAACTAATAAAAAAGAAAAGAAAAAGTAGATGAAACACTGAGGCTCATGACTTGGGAAACTGAGTGAAATCATTAACCAAGATCAAGATTAAAGCAGGTATTAATTCTGAGAGTAAGAGAATGAGAAGTTCATTTAAGGACTCTGAAATTAGGGTATAAAGATTTAGATATAAACTTCTTGATTCTATGAATGAAACTTAGAGAAATTCTGTACTGTGTGAACTACCCAGTCTTATAATTAATAACAGAATCCTCCTCTGACTCAGTGATTACAGTTGGGACCATAGAAACTAAGACATTATTAGTTTAAATAACCATCTACAGATAACTATCTATGCAAACAAAACCATAATTGACAGATTTTAAGGGTAGATATTCCTTGTTTGTCTCAGCACTATCTCTAGTGGCATCTAAATAAAAAACATTATCATTAATTGAGATATTTAAGTTCAATTTTTAATGGCCTTTACTGAATGACTACCAGAAATTGTACCTCATTGTCTGGAAATATAAAAGAAACCAAGGAAACAATTCAAGAAATTTATAGCCTGCAAGGTGAATAATAGCAAGTAGAAGTTTCCAATGTGGAATAAAATATTTTAGGAGCTGTGAAGAGTAAGGGAAGAGCTCTCAGGAAAGAAGATACTTTTGTTGAGTTGTGAAGAAGGAAGAATTAGAGTTGATAATAACAAATGAAAAAGGACATCCAAGGCTGGTCAGGCTGGAAAATAGTATGGAAAAAAAAATGCATGGAAGAGGAAAAGTGTTAATATATTAAGAGAACATCCCAATTGCCCAGAGTAGTTGTAACTTAGAGTATCTGAGTGCAAATGGTAGAAGTTCTAGCTGCAATGATAAATTGAAGTCATCTTGCGAAGGCCTTCAAAGTGAAGAAATGGCAGCAACAACCAAACTTTGGAGAAATAGCACAGATAATTATTATAGGGCTTTATTCACACTCTGACGTGGAAGCCCTTGTGCCCCAAATGGCTGGGCTGGATCACTCATGTTGCAAAGACTAGTTTAAGGAACTTTCCACAAGACTTCATTTTTTTTCATTGCCACACCCCAGCATCTACTTCACCTTGCCCTCTACCTCACCAAATTAGAAATATTATACAACTTTGCTTAATGTACAAGATACATGGATTTCTCAAAGGAGTCTGGTATCCAAAATGAAGTTGCTAATGTTTATTATTAAAATAAGAACAATAATAATGAAAATCATAATAACAGCTAGTATTTGGAGCAATTTCTTTGTACCAAGAGTGTACTGATATGTTATGTTTAATTGGTTCGTCCTTAATAATAATCCTTTGAGGAGGTTGCATTATAATACCAATCTATCACTAACAAAGGTTGAAACAATCTCTGCACTGGTGAGTAGCTTCAGAATGGGGTAACCAGCATTAAAGCCCAGGACTGCCTGACATAAAAGCCCTCTCCGCTTTTCGTTATCCAGCACTTGACAGCCACTACTTTATGACACAAGGATAACTTTCAAGGCTTTCTCCTTCCAAAACTCATTGTCCCTAACCCTCTATAACCAAGGTAGTTCAGGCTTATAAAAATACAAAGTGGAGGTATGTTGCATCTTCTGATGTGAAGTATTTAAAAGCAGGGGTGAAATAAAGATGCAAGGAAACCAGTGTATTTGGGGTTGTTAGTTTTCAAGCACGACCCTGGTGAAAGAATTACAATTGTTCTCTCATGATTCAGGAATAAACTTTCTCTGAGTCAGGGAATTCAGCTGAAAGAAAAAAGAAAATCCAGGAAAGCCATTCTAAACCATCCTAAACCAATGATTCATTGACCTTTGAAATCTGGCTAATAGATAATAGTTAAGATAAGAAAGATTTACTCCACACCCAAATGAAGAGCACAAAACACTTAGAGTAATTTTAAATTGTTGTTTTTTTTTCCAAACACAGAACCTGGGCAGATTTCTTCTTTCAAGAATGAGTAAAGCAACATTAAATAACAAAGAAATAAAGTCCCTTAAAGATACAGGGTGTACACACAAAGTGATGTACCGTAAGAAACAGAAGATATTTTTAGAAATTATCCAGTTTTTATTTTTAATAAATTAAAAGAAAACAGGCTTTCTGAAACAAATCAAGAGATGAGATTAAAATAAAATAAATAAAAGCTAAGATTAAAATTAAAAAAGAATTGACCATTATAATAAAAGAATGCATTAAATTAAAGGGGAAAACTTGTAGTCTCATGACCAATTCTCTTGCCAAAAACAATTTTAAAAGCTGAATAAAAGACATTTTTAAATGTTTGAAAGCTTTGGTGAAGGCATTAGAGAATATGCAAGACAATCAGGAGCTGAGGGGCAAAGATGCTTGAGAAAAGAGGGACAGACTAAGGTGAACCCTCTTTGATGACTGGTTATTCCCTCAGAGGTATGGGTGATTTGGACCATCATTTCTAAGCATAAAATTAGACTGGGGCTTGGAGGAGTTCCACTAGGTTGGGGAGACATAGACCAAAAGGCCAAAGTATAACAGGGAGGAAGAAACAACAGAGAGGATAGTCCAAAAGGCAGCCGCAATTTTCCCCTGAGGCGTTTGCCAACTCCTAAGCCTTTCCCATGCAGAGTGAGACTTGAAAACTTAAGCAAAAAAATCCAGCTGAGATGCCAAAGTATAAAGCCAAGATTTCAGCAGTCTATCAGTGCTAAAGAGACAGAAGTTGGAATTCATGACCAACCAAAACAAGGGGAACTTATAAACACCCTAGGCTTTCAGTTGAGATATTAAAAAAAGAAAGTCATATTTTTTAATTCCCCATTAATTAAAATACCAATAATAAAAATAAAATATGCAAAAGGTTAGAAAAAACATAAAACTGACATCCCTATATGCCAAAATGTATGGGTTATAGCTTTATGAAGCTGCTTTTAGTAAAATATTGACTTTGAGAATGAGAATAAATGAATGAAACATTCACTTATAAAATTACAACTAGATTAAAAGCAGAAACTTATAAAAATGAAAATAACAGATAAAAAATAAAAGGAGAAAGAAATTTCCAAAAGAAGTAGAATTGATATATCCAATTGACACATAACTAAAGAATTAGTTCTTTTCACAGTTGAGTATGATGTGAGCTGTAGGCTTGTCATATATGGCCTTTATTATGTTGAGGTACATTTCTTCTATATTTAATTTGATGAGAGTTTTTAACATGAAAGGATGCTGACTTTTGTCAAATTATTTTTCTGCCTCTATTGAGATGATCATGTGACTTTTATCCTGGATTCTATTAGTGTGGTGTATTATGTTTATTGATTTACGTATGTTGAGTCTATAATTCTCTTCCCTTGTAATGTCTTTGTCTAGTTTTGGTGTGAGGGTAATATTAGCTTTGTAAAATGACTTTAGAAATGCTCCATCTTCTTCAATTTTTTGTAAGAGTTTGAGAAGGATTGACATTGATTCTTCAGTGGATTCAATGTTTGGTGAATTCATCTGTGAAGCCATCTAGTTGTGGGTTTTTCTCTGTTGGGAGGTTTTTTGGTTACTGATTCAATCTCCGTACCCGTTATGGGAAGATTCATACTTTCTATTTTTTCAGGATTCAGCCTTGGTAGAATTGTGTTTCTAGGCATTTATCCAGTTCTAGGTTATCTAATTTGTTGGTGTGTAATTGTTCATAGTAGTTTCTTAGGATCCTTTGTATTTCTGTGGTGTCAGTTGTAATGTTTTTTCTTTCACTTACAATTTTATATATTTGAGTCCTCTCTCTTTTTGTCTTTGTAAGACTAAGAGTTTGCTGATTTTTCTTTTCAGAAAACTAACTCTAAGTTTTGTTGATCTTTTCTTATTTTCTTTCTGGTATATATTTCATTCATTTTTGCTCTAAACTCTACTATTTCCATCCTTCTACTAACTTGGGGCTTAATTTGTTCTTCTTTTCCTAGCTCCTTTAGGTATAAAATTAGGTCACTTATTCGAGATTTTTTTGTTGTTGTTGTTCTTAATGTAGAAATTTATCACTATATATGCTTCCCCCATAGGACTGCTTTTAGTATGTTGTCATTTGTTTGTTTGTTTGTTTTGCTTTTCCCCTAAGATCAGGAACAATACAAGGGTATTCACTCTCACTATTTCAATTCAATATAGTACTGGAAATCCTAGCCAGGGCAATTAGGCAAGAAAAAGAAATAAAAATCATCCATATCGGAAAGGAAAAGGTGAAATAAAACCATGACATGATATAGAAAACTCTAAAGATTTCACACACACACATACACACACACACACACACACACACACACACACACACAAACCTGTTAGCACTAATAAACTAATTCTATAAAGTTGTAGAACACAAAATCAATACAAAAATTAGTTGTATTTCTAAATACCAAGACAGAACTATCTGTAAAAGAGGTTAAGAAAACATTCCATTTTCAATAGTGGTAAAAGAATGAAATAATTGGAAGTAAATTTAATCAAGGAGGTAAAAAATCTGTACACTGAGAACTATAAAATATTGATGAAAGAAATTGAAGAAACCAATACATGAAAAGATATCACAGGTTCATGGATTGGATGCAGAATGGGCTGGTCACACACCCATGTGTGGTGATTAAAAATTGAGAGGAATATCTCTGCTGCAGAGGTCTGCCCTGAAAACAAGGGGTTCCCAACCCCACACCACGCTCCCCAGCCCAGGGTGCCAGTGCTGGGAAGAGAAGTCCACATAACTTCTGGTTGTGAAAAACAGTAGAGATTGTGGCCTTACCCATAGCTGGAGGTAGAGGTGGAGGACAGTGGAGGACAGGTGGAGGTGGAGGCCTTAGCCACAGCTGGAGGTGGAGGACAGCTGGAGTCCTGGGTGTTTCTCTTAAAAGGCCTATGCACACACTTACTTGCTGACAGACTCACTTGCTCTGAGCTCAAGGACTGGTGAAGCAGCTCAAAATGTGCCAGGGACATAAGGGAAGGAATTGAATTGCCTGGCTTCAAAGAGGGCTGGAGGGGTAGCTTTTTCCCACACAGAAGTGTTGGCAGAAGCCATTGTTCCTTTGTGAAACCCTCCCCTCTCCCAGCCTGCAGGTGTTATAGCTGAGTCTCCATCAATCAAGCTAATACCACTTGCCTTACCCTGGTGATTCTCTGAGACACCATCCACCCAAATTGCAGGCCCTCCAAAGCTGCTTTCAATGGCTTTTTCATGCAAACAGGCATGTCTTGGCTTATGCTGTAGACTTCCCTATCATCTCTCAAAGTCTCACAAACCCCATATAATCAGCATCTGGCCTCAGCATACCGCATACCTCTTGCTAAACAGCCCCAAGCATAGCACTAGCATCAGCTGGACTCAGTTGGCTTTTGGGGCTCTCCCAGGCACCTCCAAGCCCAGGACAAATGGCAACCATCTGCAGATCACTCTGTAGCTCATACCAAGTAGCCCCGGGGAAGGCACAGGCAGTGGCTGACCTGAGCCTACACCAGAGCCCAGAACCAACACACATGGTGCCCAGCTTCAGACCACATCAGAGCACTACCCAATCACCTCCATAAATGATACACCCAGAGGGCAGACGGAGCAGGCACCACATTCCTGGTAAAGTGAA
The DNA here is from genome assembly GCF_036562045.2 of Rhinolophus sinicus. Taxonomy (NCBI): domain Eukaryota; kingdom Metazoa; phylum Chordata; class Mammalia; order Chiroptera; family Rhinolophidae; genus Rhinolophus; species Rhinolophus sinicus. The sequence goes on along the minus strand of NC_133751.1, from coordinate 78,580,762 downwards.
TCCTGCTCTGCAGGGTCCACCCCTGCACAATAGTTCCTCCACTGTGGTTGTGGCCAGTCATCACAACCAACCAGCCTAAGGGTCAACACTTTCCACTGATGTGCAGGCAACAACCAAAGCTCTTCTGCAACAAGAAGGCACACACAACACACACAAGGGACACACCTGGAGCTCCTGGCTCTGGTGACCAGGGAGACTGTGCCATTGGGTCCCACAGGACAGCTACTTCATAAGGCCACTCTGCTAAGACTGGGAGACATAGCAGCTCTACCTAATACATAAAAACAAACATAGGGAGGCAGCCAAAAGAGGAGACAGACAAACATGTCCCAAATGAAAGAACAGAACAGAGCTCCAGAGAAAGAACTAAACAAGATGGAGACAAGCAAGCTACCAAATGTAGATTATAAGGATGCTCAATAATCTCAGAGAGAGCTTCAACAAAGAGATAGGAAATGTAAAAATAGAGATAGTAAACATTAAAAAAAAACCTGTCAGATATAAAGAATATAGTAACTGAAATGAAGAATACATTAGAGGGAATCAACAGTAGAACAGATGAAGCAGAGGATCGAATCAGCAATTTAGAAGATAATGTAGCATAAAACACCCAATCAGAGAGCAAAAAGAAAAAATAATTTTAAAAAAATGAGGACAGCTTAAGGGGCCTCTAGGACCATATCAAACGTACCAACATTCACATCATAGGGGTACCAGAGGAGAATAGAGAGAGCAAGGAACTGAAAATCTATTTGAAAAAATAGTGATGGAAAACTTCCTTAACCTGGTGAAGGAAACAAACATATAGCCTAGGAAGCACAGAGAGTCCCAAACAGATGAACTCAAAGAGGTCCACATCAAGACACATCATAATTAAAATGCCAATGGTTAAAGACAAAGAGAATTTTAAAAGTAGCAAGAGAAAGGAAGTTAGTTGCCTAAAAGGGAGCTCCCATAAATGCTTGTCAGATGATTTCTCAACAGAAACTTTGCAGGCCATAAGAGACTGGAACAAAATATTCAAAGTGATGAAAAGCAAGGACCTACAACGAAGATTACTCTACCCAGCAAATCTATCATTTAGAACTGAAGGACAGATGAAGAGCTTCCCAGACAAGATAAAGCTAAAGGAATTCATTACTACCAAGCCAGTATTACAAGAAATGTTAAAGGGATTTCTTTTAGAAAAAGAAGTAAAAAAAAAAAAAAAAGAAAAATATGAATAATAAAATGGCAATAACTACATATCTATCAACAATTACTTTAAACATAAATGGATTAAATGCTCCAATCAAAAGACATACAGTGGCTGAATAGATAAGAAAACAAGACCCTTACATATGCTACCTACAAGGGACTCACTTCAGATCAAAAGACACACACAGACCTTTCAGTAAAGGGATGAAAAAAGATATTTCATGAAAATGGAAATTAAACAAAAATCTGGAGTAACAATACTTGAATCAGACAAAATAGACTTTAAAACAAAGATTATAACAAGAGACAAAAAAGGATGCAGTAATCCCACTTCTGGGTATTTATCCAAAGAAATCCAAAACACTACATTGAGGGGATGTGTGCATCCATGTGTTCATTCCAGTATTATTTACAATAGCCAAGATATGAGGCAGCCTGGGCATTGATGGATGAATGGATGAAAAAGAGGAGGTACATATATACAATGAAATATTGCCAGCCATAAAAAGAATGAAATCTTGACATCTGTAATAATCTGGATGAACCTAGAGGGTATTATACTGAGTGGAGTAAGTCAGACAGAGAAAGACAAATGTCATATGGTTTCACTTATTTGTGGAATCTGGAGAACAGGATAAATTAACAATCAAACTGAAACAAACTCGTAGATACAGAGAGCATTTCGATGGTTGCCAGATTGGGATTGGGGGGGAATGTGTGAAGGGTAGAGGGGGGTAGGAGATACAAATTGGTATTTACAAAATAGTCACAAGGATGTAGAGTATAGCATGGGGAATATAATCAGTAGTATTGTAATAACTGTATATAATGTCAGATGGGCACTGCAATTATTAGTGTAATCACTTTATAAGTTATATAAGTGTATAATCACTTTGTTGTACACCTGAAATTAATACAATATTATATGTCAACTGTAACTGAAAAATTTTGTAAAATATTTTTTAAAAATCAAATCACCATAATAGTAGAATAAAAGAGAAAACTTAATCATCTCAATAGATGCAAAAGAGCATTGGAGAAAATTCTATATACAACTCCTCGTAAATAAGGAATAGAATCTCTTAGAGAATATCTAATGGGGAGGGGAAGTCAGCACATGTCATATCCAAAACGGTACAGTACTGAAAGCTTTCTCCTTATGATCAGGAACAATACAAGGATGTTCACTGTCTCCATAGTATTGTACTGGAGGTGCTAGCCAGTGCATTAAGGCAAGAAAACAAAATAAGAGGTTTGAAATTCAGAAAAGAAATAAAATAGTCATTATTTGTCAATAATCTGCTTATAGAATATACAAAATAATCTACAATAAGTTATTAGACTATTGAGTGTAGCAAGGTTGCTGAATACAGTATGTTTTTTTTTCATATAACATTTTTTTAGAAGCAGGCAAAACCAGAGGTTTCAATGTCAGGATAATGATTTCCTTTGGGGGAAGGCAGAAATATTTGAGGGGGGAAATGAAAGAGGCTTCTGGGTGCCAGCAATCTTCTACTTCTTGACCTTGTGTTTACATGGGTATTTTCTTTGCGTTACAAATACGTTTTGCACACTATGTATGTATGAGTTGTATGTGTGTCAAACTGTACAATTACCAGGTTAAAAAATGTTTGTTTCATTCTTTAAAATACACTTATAGGGACTAATTTTTTATGGAAATGTTCCTCCGAGCTAGTATAAGTTAGTGTTCAAGCTTTTAGAAATAAAATGAGGAGCCCCAAGGAATAAACAAGTTGCTCTAGCTGAAATTAACATGGGACAGAGTTTAGTCCCAGTTGTTTGGTCTCTCTCTCCATTATATACCACTCCCATCTCCAAACTTTGGAGTATAACTAAAGAGCCCTGATCTCCTTGGTATGCAGTTTTAAAAGCAGCGATACATAATTTATTCTTTTCAGAAATATTTGAGATCTAACTATTAGGGGCATAGAAGACAGAGCAATGAACAATACAAAGTTCTTGTCCTCATTGAGCTTATATTCTTACATGACACTGAAATGTGAAAAATCAATAGCTTGGCACATTTTCTTTCTTTCATTTTTTTGTTGGTTTCAGGTATACAAAACAATGTACTAGTTAGACATTTATACCCCTCACAAAGTGGTAACCCCCTTCCCCCAATCTACTACCCATGACATCACATATAGCTGTTACAGTTCCACTGACTCTATTCCTTACACTGTACTCCACATCTTGTGAATATATATATATAGTTGATATTCACTATTATTCAGCTTCAGCTTCATAATGGGAGGGTGTGGGGATGAGGGAGAAGGTAAGGGGATTAGACAGCACAATCGGTAAGCACGAGATTGCCACGGGGATATGAAAGACAATTTGGGGAATCTTTACAATAATGTTATAAAGATTTTGTAGGTAGCACATTTTCTTAAGAGGAAGTGTAGTTAATAGAGAATGAGAGCTTTGAACTGAAAGAATTAAAGGTAATTTAGGTCCATGGAAGGAATTTTGGCATGACATTAGCCTGATCAGATGCTTTCCAGAGAGTACTTATAAGTATTTCCTTTATTCATTATCCCTTTATAAGTATTATCCCTTTATAAGTATTTCTTTATTCATTCCATAATATTTGAGGGCCAACCATAAGCCTGACACTATACAGAGCCTTGGGAATATAAAATAGTAATTAACATGAGAGCTTACAGTCTAGAGGGTGGAGCAGACACTAAAAAAAGAACACAATCTGTAATTAAATGGAAGTAATGAATCAGGGTTAGACGCTATGCTGCTTCTTACCAACTGATGAATGTATTTGATCTAATACAGTTTAACTTGACTCTATGAAACATCTGGGTAAAGTCAATAATTTTAAATATATTTCAGCCTATCAAACAGTTTTACACCAGGCAGATTTCAAAAATCCTGAGGAGTTGGACATACCCAAAACTGGTCAGACTGGGGTAGGACCCAAGCATCAGTGATTCTTAAAGCTCGTCATGTGATTCCAATGAGCAACCAAGGTTGAGAACCACTGACTTAGGGGCAAGTTTATTCTATATGTTTTTAATTTCTTTTATGTTAACTTAGAAACCTATTTTCTATCATATTTAATATTTCAGGGCCTTCTGATTCATACCTTCTCTTAATGACAGAAAATATTTATGCTTCATTACCAAGTACATATCTGAGTGGGCAAATATCTGAACAAAGTAGCTAGAATGTAAAACTGGCCATTTCAGATAATCTCAAGAAAATAGAAAGCAAATTCTTTACTTAATATATATTCCAGCTATTATTTAACTCTATGCTTCAAACTTCCATGTAAATACATATGACTCTAAACAAGAGTCACATGTTTCTGATGTGCTTTTGGCTTTGAAGTGAGGCATCAGTGAAAGTAACTGCTACACTCTCCTATGACAATAGCTTAATGTCTCTACCTAAAACCAAAAGATTGGGCTATGTAAAATATTGCATATTTTATGTATAAAAAATATACATATTACTGATCCTTTACAAATTTCTTTATGTTACAGAATGTATCTAATATGTGTATGAACAAGGGACAAATGTTAGGGTTCAGAGAACAACTCCAAGTACTGTGGACAGAATGTAAAACAGTCTTATTATTACCAGATAGACAAAGGAACACATACAAACAGAAACTAGAGGCTTTCCAAAATTTTCCTCAGTTATTTTCCTCTTTGATTATAGGGCCAGCTTAGGCTGTGGTGTTTGGAGATCAGCCTACTGGCCTCCAAAGCCAAGGGCAAGCTGTCTGGCTCCAAGTACATTGGGCTCCAATTATGATGCCATAAGGATTTCTTTTTTTGGATAAAACTGAGTCCTGCCATTTTGCTCTCAAGTTTTTAAGTTTTATTTTTCTTTAGGACTCTCCCTACAGCAGCAGTTCTTACAATGATGTATTTACATTCTGAATTCACAAGTAAATCCTTCAAAAGTCTCCCTTATCCCAAATTTATTACTCAAAATTAAAACCACAAGAATAAGTCTGCATTAGCAAAGAGTTCTCTGCAAAGCAAAAGATACATGAAGGGGTTCCCTAAGGCTCCATGAAAAATAATAGTCTATTTTCTAATTAGGGAGTGATTTCACAGCATTTAGAAAGAAATAAACCAAAGATAGATCATTCTTTGAAACTATTTTGGCTGCTTATTTCCAAGAGTCAAGAAACTGCATAACCATGAATATTGATTCAACAAACCCTGTCACAACTACTCTTTGCCAGGCCTCATGTTCGGACCAGAGGTTAGAAGACAATACAGAGAAGCAAGAATCAAAGCCTCGTAAATAAGAGAGGGCATAAATGACTTCAGGAGGAAAGAGAAGTAGTCAAACAATCTTGTATCACCAGGTTCCTTCGCTTTTTGCACTGCTCAGAACTAATAAGTTTTCACACAGAACAATGTTCCTCCCTCTCCCTCCCAGGATAGTACTTGGCCTTAAAGATCTGTAGTTAAAAAGCGCAATTTAATTTCCAGTTCTTCAAATGCCATCCAGTTCTTTTCTTCAGGGATGGAAGGTTTGGTGATTCCTTTGTGTATTATAGTCATTTGCAAAGAATGAAGACCAACTCCATCTGATTTAAGCAGGAAAAAATAAATGATACTAAAGACAATTGTATCTCATATTTATTGGGGAGGCTGGAAAATCAGGCTCAGAATAGGCAGAAACAAAGGAAAGCTCTGCAGCTACAGCCACAGTCAGATTTGCAGCACACACCACCAGTGGAGGACATGTAGCCCCTATCCTGACCCAGGTACTCTGCACTGGACCTCACTCCCGAGACACCCCCTGCTGCCCTCAGCGAGAGCGCCTCCCTGTTAGGACTCCAGCTTTGCCTCAGGAACTCCAAACTGAACATACCACACCACTGTATCTAACTGATCTAGTTTCATAGGAGCTAGAGAAGCAATTGCTGAGAATTTTCTGTTTGTATGCTAGTAAGGAATTTTCTGTTTCTATAATAGGAGTTGAGCTCTATTTCCCATCAGGATCTATGTGGCAGGGAATTTTCAAAATACAGGAAAGGAGGTAAAATGTTGAAGAGCTTTTTAGAAAGTGACAAACAGGCACTCTTCCACAAATTTCTCAAATAATTTTTTCAGGGAATGTATCATGGGCATATTCTCTTTTCCCAATACTCTAAGGGAAACTGGATTTGATGGTCATTCATAAATAAATAGCATGTCTAACTTCATATGGAAGTTCAAATTTCTGTTACACACACCAATCTCAAAGTCCTCTACCCAGGCTGTAATGACAGAATATGTTTCTGGGTGATCTTCCCCATACAAACCTATCCACTGTGACCTGGCCTTCTCTTCAAGTTCAATTTCCTGCATTATTCTGAAATATAGCTCACAATTCATAGCCTTCTAGCTAAGGGGGAAAGTGCAGTAGGTTTCACTGCAGTATGAGATATTTATACAGTAAGCAGCAATAGCCTTAAATCTAGAATTTACTTAAGTATATCTGAGTTCTTCCTAGATCTCCCCTGCCACCAGCTTTCCTCCCACATCCAGTACCTTTTTTGTTTTTATACCTCTTGCTTAATACCCTCCAGGACTCAATCACATGAGCCAGTCCTTGCGAATGACTGATACTAAAAGAAACCTGTCAGGGCTCAAACCTTTTTATCCCGCTTTTCTCTTCTTTCCCAAGTTTGTTTTGGCTATTCAGGATCTTTTGTGATTCCACATGAATTTTTAGCTTATTTTTTCTATTTCTGTGAAAAATGCCTTAGAGATTTTGATAGGCATTGTATTAAATCTGAAGATTGCTTTGGGTAGTATATACTTTTTAACAAATATATACTTTTGCTTTGGGTAGTATATACTTTTCAATCCATGAGCATGGGATATCTTTCCAATTATCTTTGTCTTCTTCAATATCTTCCATCAATGTGTTACAGTTTTCGGTGTACAGATCTTTAACCTCCTTGGTTAAATTTATTTCTAAGTATTTTATTTTTTGATGCTATTGTAAATGGGATTATTTTCTTAATTTCTCTTATACTTTGTTGTTAGTATATAGGAATACAACTGATTTTTTTATATCTTGATTTTGTATCCTGCAACTTTATTTAATTTGTTTGTAGGTGGGTTTTATTTGTTTGTTTGTTTGTTTGGAGTTTTAGGTCAAGGTTCTGTTGCAGTCTTTAGGGTATTATATATGTATATAAGATCATGTCATCTGCAAACAGAGATAGTTTCACTTCTTCTTTCCCAGTTTTTGATGACTTTTATCTTTTTCTTGCCTAATGGCTCAGGCTAGGACTTCCTGTGCTGTGCTGAACAGATGTGATGACAGTGGGCATCCTTGTCTTGTTCCTGATCTTAGAAGAAATGTGACCTTATCATATATGGCCTTTATTATGATAATTATGGTGCATTATGATATACTATGTATATTATGGTATGTTATGGAACATTCCTTCTATATTTATTTTCTTGAGAGTTTTTATAATAAAAGAATGTTAAGTTTTTGTCAAATGCTTTTCCTGCCTCTCATCTTGAGATGATCAGTGATTTTATCCTTCATACTGTTCATGTGGTATATCACATGTATTGATTTGTATATATTAAAACATCCTTGGATCCCAAGGATAAATCCTACTTAATTATAGTGCATGATCCATTTAATGTGCTATTTAATTCAGTTTGCTAGTATTTTGTTAAGGATTTTTACATCTACGTCCATCAAGAATACTAGTCTGCAATTTTTTTTCTTGTAGTGTCCCTGTCTGGCTTTGGTATCAGGGTAACGCTAGCCTCATAAAAGCCATAAAAAGAAGGAAATCCTGCCATTTCAGACAACATGGATAAACATGGAGGACATTATGCTAAATGAAATAAGTCAGACAAAGACACATACTATAGGATATCACATGTATGTTGAATCTTTTTTAAAAATGCCAAATTCATAGAAAAAGAGTAAAATGGTGGTTGCCTGGGGCTAGGTGTATGGGAAATAGATAGATATTGGTCAAAAGATACAAACTTTCAGTTCTAAAATGAATGAATTCTAGGGATCTAATTTACAGCATAGTGACTATAGTTAATAATACTCTATTGTATACTTGAAATTTGCTAAAAGAGTAAATAATAAGCATTCTCACCCCACAAAAAGAAAAATGGCAACTATATGAAGTGATAGATGTGCTAACTTAATTGTGGTAATCATTTCTCCAAGTATATTTATTTTAAATCACAACATTGTATGGTTTAAATATATACAATTTTATTTGTCTATTATATATTTTTTTTAAACTTGGAGGGAAGTGAAAAGCAATAATTTGTTTGAAAAAGAGCACAGGATGCTAGGAACTAACTCTGTGCATTTACTCTAAATAAGCCTATAGTTAAATTGCATTTGTTAGTTACTTTATTGTAAGAAAGCCAAAACTATAGAAAATATAAGTGAGTTATTTGGCATTTTACATAAAAAAAACTCCTTAATTTTCCTACTTGCTCAGGCTGATAAAGCTATTTTAAATTTCTTAGTAAATTGTTTTAATATGTAAAATTCATAATCTCAAAGGATTGCCAGAAAGCAGCATGTTAGAGCTCAAAATAAGCTAAGAAAAATATTCCCTTAGAATGTTTATCTAATAGCAAGTAACTTGTATAAAAGTTTACAAAACCTTAAATAACCCTCTGTTTAGAAACTTCTAAATTCTTCTCCCAAATTATTATTTGTGTCAGCTTCATGAAGCTATATATCTAAGAGTACCGCTATATAAATAAAGAATAAAACAGCAATATTTTCCTCACAAAATAAAAGTGTCTGTAAAAGAAACGGGTTGTTTGGCTTAAACAAAATAGGTTTGTCTTAACAGTAGTTCTTTTGTAAAACAAAATCTATTCTGGAATAAAGTAAACTAAAATCTTTTATGTAACAATAGAGAGTAATGACAGCTAAAAACAACCATTTAACAACAAAGCCTACAAAAATAACTCGTAAGGTCAATGCAGCAGCTACCTTTGGGAACAAAATGTTTGTTTCCCCCATAAAATGTAATCTTTGTAAGGAAGTATAGTCTGTAAAAGCTTAGATTCTTCCAGAAGCTCTCTGATTAGTCATCTATTATTCATCCTTTTGAACCACTAGTCTTCAAGTAATCATCCGGAAAAGGTGCTTGATGTAGGTTCTATAATGGTCAAACTTCCTGGGTCAGTTGCACCAAATTTAAAATCTCGTGACAGGTGTCTCAGGACAGAAGCCTAGAACAAAAGATTCAAGAGCTGTAGTTCAATGAAAAGAATAGAGTCATAAGTGCACCCTGAAAAAAAAAACAACTTATAAAGATGTATGCAATCAGAACAGTTTATTAAGACATGGTCATGGATATAGCCAGGATTCCAGGTAACAACTAGGACTTGATAATTTCTATGCAAATCTACATGTGACATGTTGTGTTGTAATTGCTGCCCCAGAGCGAAATGTCATTCTGTGGCCAAGGACACTCCCAATATCATAAAGTAAAAGAGCATCAGTGCTGAGTGGTCTGCATTCCTCTGACTGTAGCAATGGTCAGGACTCAATGGCTGCTGGTCATTAGGGAAGGCATCCTTGTGCCAGTCAACAGCTGACTTCAACAGAGCAAAAGCTCCACAGGAAACCTTTCCCCAAGAAGCTCAGAATTTCTTGCACTATCTCTGAGTGGACACAACACAAACTGAATGCCTTTTGTTAAAGTGAGATATTCGGGAAGTAACTAGTATCACCGAGGTAGTAACCTGAGAATATGACAGTTTTAACTTTATATCTCTCCTCTCACTGGCCCACCTGATGCTCATTGATGTGATATTGTCTAAAAATGGTACCACGGGACTTTTGAAAACCAGGAAAAATGTACTGATAACAAAAGTTATCAATGGGAAAAAATGCCCTGTGTGGATAGAACAACTAGAGAAAGATAACTAACAGTTTTTATAGCTTGTTTTCTCATGGCATAAATGATTAGAACACTGATGCCTAAAGGTGAACCTGAATAACTTTCAAGAAACTTTTTGCCATTTATCTCTATGACTTCTGAAATCTACCCTGATACCCCCACACCAGGTTAGAAACCCCATTTATAGTCTCACCAAGCTCTCTATATACCTCATTTCTAGCACTGCTGTCTGTTATCATGTCAGTAACTACAGGTAATAACTTCACTAATATCTACCTACCACCTCACATTGTAAACCCCTATGAAATCAGAACCTGGCATAAAGTTTGTTCATTCTAAATACACACACACACACACACACACACACACACACACACACACACGAATAAGTTAATGTTCATGAAGGAAGTAAAAGCACATTAAGATCTCATTGATGGGTTTCATTGGAACTGTATCCTAAAGTCTACTTTGTACTTTTTAACTACGTTGTCAAGGGGCTTAGAACTATTAATCACAAAAGGCATAATTATCAATTATTGATTTAAAAAAGCAGTAGCTTTTGTTTTATATTCCTGGTTATTATGCTCATTATTATAATAACAGCAGCTCCTTGTCTTTACTATGAATCTTGTCATGTACTATTGTAACAAGCAGAATAATGAACCCTCCCAAAGGTGTCCATATCCTAATCCCCAAAACCTGTGAATATGTCACTTTACATGGCAAAGGGGATTTTGCAGATGTAATTAAGTCAAGGATCTTTAGATGGGAAGGTTACTTTGGGTTATCTGGGTGAGCCCAGTGTAATCATAAGGGTCCTTATAAGAAGGCATGAGTGTCAGATTCAGAGAGAGATATGAGGCAGAGGTCAGAATGACATAGCCATGAGCCAAGGAATGAAGGCAACATCTAGAAACTGCAAAAGGGCAAAGAAATGAATTCTCCCCTAGAGTCTCCAGAAAGAATATAGTCCTGAAGACTCATTTTAGACTCTGACCTCCAGAATTATAAAATAATAAATTTGTGTTGTACACTTCTAAACTCATTTTTCAAGTCCAGCATTTCCCTCATAATAAATCCACTCAAGGACTGTACAAGAAAAAAAATTACAAGCCAATATTCCTGATGAACATAAATGCAAAAATCCTCAACAATATACTAGCAAACAAAATTCAACAATGCATTAAAATGATCATATACCATGATAAAGCAGAATTTATTCCAGGGATGCAAGGATGACTTAATATCTCCAAATCAATGTGATAGACCACATTAACAAAAAAAAAGGATAAATATTATATGATCATCTCAAGGAACATACCTAGAAGGAACATAGCTAAAGGCCATAATCCATAGCTAACTACGTACTTTCTAATAAAAAGATGAAAAATCTTTTGCTTTAAGATCAGGAACAAGACAAAAATGCCCTACTATCACAACTTTAATTCAATATAGTATTGGAAGTCCTTGCCAAAGCAATGAGGCAAGAAAAAAAAAAAAAAGAAATACAAATAAAAAAGGACGAAGTAAAACTGTCACCATACGCAGGTGACATGATCCTATATAGAGAAAACACTAAAGACTCCACCAAAAAATCTTTTAGAACTAATCAATGAATTCAGTGTGATTGCAGGATTCAAAATCAATATACAAAATTTTGTGGTGTTTCTATGTACTAGTAATGAACTATCAGAAAAAGAAATTAAGAAAACAATCCCAGATACATTATCAAAATGGTGGCATGAGGTGAGCCTCTGGAAATCTCCCCTGGAAATTACAACAATTGAAAAACTTTAACTCCACAAAGGACTCCCTACACAGCAGACAGGCAAGACGAAGAGTCTCACTACTAAATTCAACTAAAGGTGGGCAAATTGCACGAGCAGGGGAGGAGGGAAGAGAGAAGTGTGGAGATGGGGCGACGCGGGCACAGGACGCAGACCTAGCTCAGTGCTCTGAGCTCGCTGCTTCCCAAAACTACTGCAGCTGCGGGAGAAGGAAGAACTCGGACTGCTAGGGCTCCGCTTATGGCCCACAGGGCTGAGGGGGCAGCATATAACGCAGCTGAACCCAACACTCACAGCACAGACCTCGGAGAAAAGACTGAGGGAAGAAGGCTGAAAACGGTGGTTTAAGCCCTCACTGCCGAGCAGAGAACGGAGCCTTAGGCACTGAGACTAGCCGCCCCCTCCCTACCCTCCCAGAGCTCGCCCCGCCCCCACCTGCCCAGTGCTAGAAGCAGAACAGTAGCAGTGTCAGATCAAAAGAACAGAATATTTGCTGTTCTGAGAACTGTGGTCACAGACACAGATTCGCAGCCCAACTATTTCCAGCAAAGGGAAGGGAGTTGTGGAAGCAGGACTGGCTGTGGTAGTGGTCGGCGCCATTGCTCTGGGCCACATCTCACAACTCACCACACCCCTGTTCCTACCTATCTGGGTGGATCCCCGCAGGAGTAAACAGAACTGCTGAAACACACGGGCTCTGAATCTGGTACAGGAAGACCTTTGGAACTTCAAAAGCTCTCCGCAACCCCATACGGACGTGGTGCCCTATGTCCCAGGTGAACTGTTGACAGAAGAGAAGCGCACCTTCCAGGGAATCCCTCCATTGTGTGAGAAGCTGGAATAGTGCAGAAAAAAACATAACATTACAGTGTGAGAGAGAAAAAAAAGGCTGCAGTCAGAGAGAAAATAAAACAATCTACAAACACATACTGGAAAACTAAAGAAAGACCTCTTCCTATCAACCTGTTGCAGAACCCACTCCTGTAGATGCCTAGAAAGAGAAATGATAAATCATTAATTGCCATGAATAACCAAGGCAACAAGACAGCTCAGAAGGGAAAAGTCTCCAGAAAATGAACTTAAAGATATGGAAACATGTGACTTAAATGACAGAGAATTCCACACACTGTAGGTGGGAATGCAGACTGGTGCAGCCATTACGGAAGGCAGTGTGGAGGTTGCTCAAAAAATTACAAACAGAATTACCGTATGACCCAGCAATCCCTCTCCTGGGTATCTACCCAAAAAATCTGAAAACAGTTATCCATAAAGACACGTGTGCTCCAATGTTCATTGCAGCTTTATTTACAGTGGCCAAGACATGGAAACAACCAAAATGTCCTTCAACAGATGAATGGATAAAGAAGTTGTGGTATATATACACAATGGAATACTATACGGCGGTAAGAAAAGATGAAATAGGAACATTTGTGACAACATGGATGGATCTTGAGATTATAATGCTAAGCGAAATAAGTGAGACAAAAAAAGCAGAGAACCATATGATTTCACTGATATGTGGTATATAAACCAAAAACAACAAAAGAACAAGACAAACAAATGAGAAACAAAAACTCATAGACACAGACAATAGTTTAGTGGTTACCAGAGGGTAAGTGGAGAGGGGGTGGTAGATGGGGGTAAAGGGGTTTAAATATACAGTGATGGAAGGAGAACTGACTCTGGGTGGTAAACACACAATGGTATTTATAGATGATGTAATACAGAATTGTACGCCTGAAATCTATGAAACTTTACTAATAATTGTCATCCGAATAAACTTTAATTTAAAAAAAAAACAGAAAGAGAACAATCCCATTTACAATTATATCGAAAACAATAAAATAATTAGGAATAAATTTAACCAAGGATGTGAAAGACATGTACACTGAAAATTATAAGACATCGATGAAAGAAATTGAAGACACAATTAAATGGCAATATATTCCATGATCTTGGATTCAAATAATTACTATTATTAAATTGTCTATACCACTCAAAGCAATCTTCAGAGTTAATTCAATCACTATTAAAATTCCAATGGCATTTGTCACAGAAATAGAGAAAAACAAAATTTTAAAGCCTAAAATCTGTATGGGGAAAGAACAGTCTTTTTAATAAATGATGTTGGGAAAACTGAACAGCTACATGCAAAATAATGGAAATGAGCCACTATCTTACAACATACACCAAAATTAATTCAAAATGTATTAAAGACTTAAATGTAAGGCATGAAACCACAAACCACCTAGAAGAAAACACAGGCAAAAAGAAAAAAGAAAACATATTTTTTTGTTTTCCTAGAGGAAAATATCAAGAAGAAAACATAGATACCTTGGCATCAGACTTGGCAATGATTATTTGGATTTGTCACCAAAAGCACAAACAACAAAAGCAAAATAAACAAGTGAGACTACATAAAACTAAAAAAGCTTCTGCACAATAAAGGAAACCATAAACAAAATAAAAAGACAACCTATGGAATGAGAGAAAATATTTGCAAATCATATATCTGGTAAAGGGTTAATATCCAAAATCTATAAAGAAGTCACATAACTCAATAGCAAAAATAAGTAAGTAAGTAAGTAAATAAATAAATAAATAAATAAATAAATAAATAAAACTGAAAAATGGATAGAGGAATTGAATAGATAGTTTCCTAAAGAAGACATACAGATGGCCAACAGGTACATGAAAGCTGTACAACATCACCAGTCATCAGGGAAATGCAAATCAAAACCATGAGATGTCACCTGACACATGTTAGAATGACTATTATCAAAAGGACAGAGACAAGTGTTGGCAAAGATGTGGAGAAAAAGAACCCTCATTCACTGTTGGTGGGAATGTAAATTGATGCGACCACTGTGGAAAAAAATGGAGGTTCCTCAAAAAATTAAAAATAGAACTACCATATGATCCAGCAATTCCACTCCTAGGTATTCATCCAAAGTGAAAACACTAACGCAAAAGAATATGTGTACCCCCATGTTCATGGTAGCATTATTTACAATAGCTAAGACATGGAAACAATCTAGGTGTCCAGTGATGGATGAATGGATTAAAAAATTATGCACACACACATGCACATTTGTACACAGCATAATATGCTAATATTAATGTCAACAATATTTGAAAAATTTAAAAAGGGTGAAAAGATGAAGGGGAATAAGAGGTTCAAATTTCCAGGTATAAACAAATAACTCATGGGGATATAACGTACAGTATGGAGAATATAGTCAATAATATTGTGATAGCATGGTGTGGTGTCAGGTGGTTGCTGGATTTACCATGGTGATCACTTCTTTAGGTATATAAATGCTGAATAACTATGGTGTACACCTAAAACTAATATAATGTTGTATATTAGCCATATTTTAATGAAAATCTTTTAAAAATAGTTATGGGGATATAAAGTACAGTATAGGCAATAGTCAATAATATTGTAATAACTATGTATGGTGTCAGGTGGGTACTGACTTACTGGAGTGATCACCTCATAATGTATATAAATGGCTAATCACTATGTTATACACCAGAAACTAATATAATAATGTATATAAACTGTAATTTATAAATACATTTTTAAAACTTAATTAAAAAAAAACAAAAACGTGAATGCCTTAGCTCAGTGAAAGCTCACAGTTAGCCCTAATTTCTTTGAGTCAATTACTGACCTAAGCTAAAGCCAGCAAAGCTCTTAAACACTGTGTGCCCTCACAACAGTCTCATTTTTTCCCAACTTTTCATTATTTCTAACTTTTTCAAAAAAATACTGAAACAGTTGGAAAAAAACAATAAAATGAATATCCATATATAAGAAAAAACTTAGTATGTTGTGTTGCCATGGAAATTCAAAGCAGTATCATCATCTAGCCAACCTCTTTCATGTTGATATCTTAATTCTACTTGAGTTTTTATAGCGGTATATGAAGTATTAAAGAAGCATTAAAGAAGGATTAAAATACATTTTGCTCATATTGAGTTTTTGCTCCAGCAAAAACAGGCTTCCATCTTTGCTAGTCTTCAACAAAAAATGAGGCACAGAGATTAGATAGTTTGCCCAAGTCATACAATTAGTTAATAGCAAAGACAAACCTCCTGATCTAGAACACTCTCCATACCACTATGGACAAAAACTGTGCAAATTAAAACGGTGAAGAATGTGACACACTATCAAATTCCATGACCAATCTGAATTCCGGTTCTTGGGCTTTCAGATTCAAGAGCCTCTCAGATCAATCTTGTCCAAGGATTCTGTATTTAACACTATGACTGACTCACTACATTTTGGAGGCAGTAAGGTAGAGCTCCAATTTCCACAAAGAACAAATACGTATTTTCTTTGTAAAGTTATACACATGTAAAATATTGAAACCTGTCAAGATTCTTTTAGGTTTCATTCACATACAAAAATAATCCATTGCGGAAAGCAGTAGAAATGAGGATATGATCTCTACGTAAGAGAGCCAAGAGAAATATTTTACTTTTCTTCAAGAGAAATTTTTTTAAACGAAACTCCTACAGTTCACACCAGCATCTATGCAGTTAACGTCTCTTCTCACTTTGTGTATTTACATGACCACTTTCTCCATTTCCTACCAAAAAATGTCTGAGACTTATTTCCAGACTGTTTATTTTAAGTTACATGAATTTAAACAAAGGTTAATCAGTCTCAATTGTTTAAAAGTGGGTCCCAGATTTTGTTTCTCCTTAAATTAAAATGCCTCATGGCTGTTGATGTGAGCATACAGAAAGGTCACCAGCTTCCTTCCTTTGCCTCTGAAAATAAACAAGACACTTGGGAAATTTTTGACTAATTGATTTATAGAGAAAGTATTTATTATGCCTAAAATTGTAAATATTAAGAGTCCTTCCTATATGACATAATTTTTTCTTAAATCATTGTATAGCCATAGAACTCCATGTATAATGCTGCTACGAACAGGTGTAAATATGTTCATGGGCTCAGGCTCTGTGTTGTGACCCATAAGGAGAAGCTGGAGGCTGCCAGAGCCAATGGCATAAGCCCACCTGGGGGTTAATGATCTACAGATCAACCAGGGGTTTCATGAAGGTTTTACCTTAACGTTCCATGTCAACCTAGTGTATTTTCTTCAGTTAACTAATTACATACCATGGAATCACCTAGTCACCCTTAAACCTAGAATGACGCTCCCACGATACTGTTGGGATGCTGTACGATTTCCACAATGTTAAGGTAAGTGCCAATTTGAAGAACTTGGTGCTTCAACTTTTGAGTTCAATTCTACTAATTCAAGAATTGATAGATGCAGTCCACTTACACTTCTTTTTTCTATGTCACAAGAACAAACATAACAAAGAAACTTTAAAGATATCATTTTATAGATTTTTGATAAGCTGTGATGTTTCATATATTGCAAATAGGAAGAAATTTAACATTTTTCCTGTGGTCACCAAAGCTATATAAGGACCATGCGTGTATACACAAATTTAGCATACTCTCAGAATGCACTCTCACATTTGAAGATAGTGAAGCTCTTCTCTCACAGGATATATTCTCCATTCTAAAATTTTTGGCCCCAACTGTCCTAAGCACTGAAGAAAGAAGAAATAGGGAAGATACAGGGTCTATTCTTCTGGGGTCCACTTTGGCTAGACAGGTAAACCAACAGCCATGAAATAATGTAACTAAAAGAACACAGGGTGGGAAGAGGGATTAGTCCTGGGAAGAAGGCGTGAAGAGGGGGATGTGAGGACAAAATGTCAGGTAAATATGCTTGCAAGCTTTTGTTTGAGGCTCTAGAGATTCAAGATATGTAAATCATGTTAGAGGATATCTATTTGGAGTAACAGTAGGATTATAGGTCAAGGTAACAAAGAGTGTAACCAAAGGGATGAGACAAATGCTGTCCCTCACATACATACAACTATACACCATATTTTTTTTCTTTTTTAAGTGAAAAAAAATTAACTCATAAAAAGAAAATTGTGTTCTTGGAATCATCTACTTACTTGTGAAACAATAGCCACATTTCTTTCTCTTGCAATGGTATAAACAATAAGTTTTAGGAAGACCGACCTACCACTGGCCCAAGAAATGGATTGCCTTCACTCCAACCCCACCAACTAGTTTAGACATATGTACATGTACTTAAACAGTACTCATAGTCAGATTGAGAATCTAAAGTCCCTGAACTGTTATTGACAGTATAACAACCAAGCAACAACTGGCTTGGAGGGAGAGAAAGACACAGGACCATAAGAACTTGTTTTCAATGTGATCAATGAAGAAACTGAGGTTAGTAAAGACATGAGCTTCAAGTTCTACTGCTTGCCTCCTAACTAGTACTCAATCCACTGGGGAACTAACCTACTTTGGATGCCTTACCCTTAGGAATAGAGTGGGTACTAGCACTAAAGTTCCCTTTCTAGCTCATTCTTTCAATAGAAATTCATCTTTTGTATTTAAGATTCTTTAATATAGAGGGTGCCAAAAAATTGTATACGCATTTTAAGAAAGGAAAAATCTATTAAAATTGCACTGATGGTAACTACTTTGAGCACCTCTTGTAATTGCAGAAGTCAAATGTGTCTTACATTGATCTTTTCTTATCGGTATATGTTGATTACTACAATGTTAATACAGTTTTTTTCCTTTCTTAAAATATGTATACATTTTTGGGGGCATGTCTGGTTATATTTCAAGATTATTTAGAAAAAAAATATTTTAACTTAATGGATTTATAAATGTTTTATGTATGCATCACAGCTTGTATTTAGGGTAGGCAATATGACACAGAAAAAAATAATGTAAACTTTTGAACCAGAATAGAATTATTGAGACTGGTTTCTTAGCCTAAAATAATCAGTCTCCTTGAACTTGATCATTTTTGCATATTAACCTCACTAACACCCATTTTATAAGGTTGCTATAAAATTTTATATAAATGTATTTAAAAATAGATCTCATCAGTAACTTTCATTCATTGCTGGTGGGAATGTAAAATGCTAGAGCCACTTTGGAAGACAGTTTAGCAGTGTCTTATAAACTAAAGATACTCTTACCATACGATCCAGCAATCTTGTTCTTTGGTATTTACCCAAAGGAGTTGAAAAATTATGTCCAGCCAAAAACTTGCACACGGATGTTTATAGCAGCTTTATTCATCATTGCCTAAACTTGGAAGAAACCAAAATATCCTTCAGTAGATGAATGGATAGAGGAACTGCGGCCCAATCATACAATGAAATAATATTCAATGCTAAAAAGAAATTAGCTATTACGCTACATAAAGACATGGAGGAAACTAAAATGCATATTACTAGAAAAGAAACAATCTGAAAAGGCCACATACTACATGATTCCAAACTAAATGACACTCTGGAAAAGGCAAAACTACAGAGACAGTAAGAAAAATCAATGGTTGCTGGGAGGAGTGGGTATGGAGAAATGAATAGGCAGGACACAGATTTTTAGAGCAGTGAAACTACTGTTTTATATTATAATGGTGAGTACATGCCATTATGCATTTGTTCAAACCCATAGAATGTACAAGACCAAGCCTATGGACTTTGGGTAATAATTACTTGTCAATGTAAGTTCATCAGTTGTAACAAATGTACCATCTGGTGCAGGACGTTGGTAGTGAAGGAGACTACACATGCATAGGGGTAGCGGGTATATGGGAACTCTCTGTACTTTCCACTCAGTTTTGCTGTCAACTGAAAACTGCTCTAAAAAATAAAGTGTACTTTTTCAAAAAACACATTATATAAAAGGGGCTTTAAGAAAATTCTAACTCAGGCTCTTGTCAGAGATGAGCATAATGACTTACCAAAAAACGCATTCAATGAAATAATTATACTGATTGCAAAGACGTATGTTTATAGTTGCTTCAATTCGCCCACAAGGGATGAGGGGTGGAGAGAAAGAGAAAAAGTTGATTTGTCCAATTAAATATTAAAATATTTTTAACATTAACCAAGTTTTTTAAATTACTGAATGAGTGATTTAATTTAAAAAATTAGGTGGCATATAAAGAAGGGACAGAATAAAAAGCTTTATCCTTTGTTAAGCTCTTCATTTTGTCAAATAACCACAAACATCCTTTCAAATAAGCATGACAAGATCCACCCCACTCAGGCAGCTGCTTTCCAAACTGTGCAGCTGTGCTGTAATCTAGGTTAATGGAAATTCTCAAAACTGTGATATTATAGCCTACGAAAAGTAAATTAAAGAGTTGGAGAAATTCCATTGATTTCCAACATGAGGAAAAAGCACCTTGTTTTTTGCACATGGTGAGTCATGTACATCTTTACTTTTCAGAGATAAAATCTCTCCAGTATTGTTTCTGAATTATTAAGAGATCTTAGCTATAAGTTGACAGCAATTTCTGTTATTTAAGTAAGCAGGTCATAGGTCAGCACATTTTCAAATATCTACATAGGTATTAGTCAAACTGCATGGGTCTATAGAGAAGATAAATTGGATTAAGGAACTGTGTACATCACTTAATAATTTTTTTCAAGTCCAAGTCCTTAGCCAAGAGCAGCTTCAAACCCTCTGTGACCATAAGCACATAACCACATCATCCCTCGCTCAGACAGGTCACTCCAGCACAAGTTAGAAAACATGAGGAGACAGGAATACAAATATTCAAAGACCAATCTCAAAGAGATATAAAGAATTCCTAGACATTTTTAGATTTTAAAACAAATACCTTGGCTTTACTCATTTGAAACCAATCAAATCTTTACTGTACATCTATCGTGAATAAAAAAAACAGTGGTACATCTACAGCATTTTGAGATAATTGCAGTAGATTATTTTCTAAATTTTTTTCTTTCCCTTCTCAGGAACCAAATGTATATATATCATCTTCTTAAAAAAAAAAAAAAAACCAGAAAAGACACAATAGGATCTGTGTTATAAAAGCTCATCTGAGGGGATAAGGGGAAGGTGAGAGGTTTTGGGAACGTACAGAGGGATAGTGGATGGGGGGAGGGGGGTTCACACAGTGTGAGGGATATAAATGATAAATGTCTAAGTTTTGCTTTGTCTTGTGCACCTGAAACTAATTAAAAAAAAAAAAAAAAAGTAATAAAAAAAAAAAAAAAAAAAAAAAAAGCTCATCTGAGAAAATTAAATAACTACCTTGGTGTCACTGTATTTTCCAGCTAGGCTGAAAGATTTAGGTAACAGGAGTATATGATATTCTTAGGACCTTAGGATATACTCAGGATAGCTGTTTAAAGTAAAAGTAGGTTAATGTGCACAATCAAAACTTGACTACCACTTTAAACATTTTAACTAAAACATGTAAATATACCAATTTTCAGATGTAAGAAAAATTATCACAGTATCATATTCAAATTTCCAGTTAGTCTCAGGGCAAGAAAAAAAACAATCTCTCTTGTCAAGAAGTTTTAGTGGAAACACTTTCTAGATTAGGTATGATCCCTCACTCTCATCTCAGTTACCTCATTCACACCTAATTAGGTAGCAAGCACAGTGCCACGTTTTTTATCAATACCCAAAGCATCCACCTTAGTTTTCATAGAAATAATTCTCATTCCAATATTTATTTCATTGATTTATATAGTGTCTGATTAGATTATGTAATTTATTATAATAAACATATGTGAGATTGCATAATAAGATACAACTGGAATAAACAGATTTTGGAACAATTTAATTGGCAGTAACAGATGTATATTGCTGTGTTAGAAAATACCTACAGCTATGTAAACTACAGACTTAATGTATTAGAAATAGACTTTAAGAGAAAAAGAAAAAAAAACTCCTGCAAATAAAGAAAATTGGTAAATATAGGTCAATCGGAAGTGCTTCTATCAGAATAATTGGGTGGCTGGGTTATGCCCATGAGAAAACATGCCTAATTAATACCTTTTCCAAACATAGTTCCAAATCCTTGGGTATCTCCAAAAACGTTGTGTGTGTGTGTGTGTGTGTGTGTGTGTGTGTGTGTGTGTAGTGGAAGACATTGTGGGCTGTCTATGAATGCTATAAGAATACTTTTAAACCTTTTTTATTTGAAAAAAACATAAATTTATGTGACTATATTCTACATCAATTGGAAAGCTACCTCAAAGTTGAATCCTGCCTCCCCAAGTACTATAAGCACGAATAATCACATAAAGTCACATAATTTAACTTTGACGTATGGATAAATGTGACTAACTGCTATTAGGCTGGTACTACCTAATGTCAAGCTAACTATTCTGCACTGTATTTCTACTGAATTATTTTTACTGGTTATAAAGGCAAGTTCCCTTTACCAAGGGAATCTGTAGTTGGAAGGCATGTATTTAATAGAAACAGAATTCAGTTTAAGATACTAACATTGAAGCCAATTTGATATAAAAACAACATGGTATAAAAATAAAATATATGGGGAAGGTCCAAGATGGCAGATTAGGCAAACACCATGCCTACTGCTTCCCAAAATCACACAAAAATTACAAATAAATTATAGAACAATCAACCTCAAGAATTATCTGAAGATTAGATTAAAAGAAACCCTATAACTAAGGATATAAAGAAAAGACCACATTGAGACTGGTAGTAGGGGAGGAGATGAAAAACATGCTGATCCCAAACCCACATATAGTGGTAAACAAAAGTAGGGTCACTTTGGTGGAGGAAGTCCCCCCCAAAAATGGAAGAATCCCAGCCCCACACCGGACTCCCAGCCCAGGGCTCTTGTGCTGAGAAGAGAAGTTACCACAACATCTGGCAGTGAAAATCAGCAAGGACTCTGTCTGTCCATCCCAGTGAGATGGAAGGAGTCTGGAAACCCAAACACTCTCTTAAAGGGCCTGCAAAGGACTCACTCACTTGCTAACACTCACCTGGTCGCCAGTGGAGGGGCAACAACTCAAGAGGCACCAGAGACATTCTGGTAAAGAATGAGTTGTGTGGCCTCAGGATGAGGGCTGGAGGGGCAGGAGCCATTGTTCCTGTGTGGAGCCTGCTTCATATGTAACCTACAGGAGGGCACCATCTTTTCTATGTTAAACCCTCTCCAAAAGGGCCAAAGCTGAGATCACATTGGTCTGGTAGTATCCACATGTGCCCACCACATTGGTGATGCCACGTGTCCTTGTCCCACACTGCTACTGCTACATAGCCAGGGGCACTCCCAGCTCCTGGGTGCTGGCCCCACCCCACAAACTGTGGAAGTCTTTTATAGCAGCAGCCCGTGGCAGCCTAGGGAACTTTTGGGGATGGGCAGTGAGCCACAACCTATGCTGCAGCCACTCTCACATGGCTCCCAGGGATCTGTGGGCCTGAGGCAAGCGGTGGCTGGCTGCAGCATTCTTAGGGTGTTTTTGCGAAGTGGTCATAGGCCTAGCACCAGTTCAAGAACCAAAACTGCATTAACTTTGTATAAACCACAAACCACACAGAGTAACTTCTTAGAACCCTGCCCCATCCATCTATATTTGCATTGCCAAAAGCAGTACTGGCTCCTGGATGGCCAGCCATGCCTCACAAGCTGTGGGAGATTTTTATGGCAGTGGACAGCCTGTGGCTGCCTGGGAAACTTTTGGTGGTGGGCAGTGAGCCACAACATGAGCTACAGCCTCTGTTGGATGGCTCTGAGGGATCTGTGGGCCCAAGGAGAGTGGTGGCTGGAGGTGGTATTCTTAGGGTATTTTGTGAAGTGGTCACAGGCCAGGCACTGCCCTGAGGTGAGAGGTGGCCAGCTGAGCAACTCTCGTGGTGTCTTGTGAAGGGGTCACAGGCCAGGCCTGGTACAAAAACTGAATCTGCATTAACCTTGTAAAAACCACCGGCTATGCCTCATGACTCCCTGAGAGTCTACCCCTCACAGCTAGTGCTGCATCACCAGAGGCACTCTCAACACTGGATCAACTGGCCTGTCCCACACACCTAAGAAGGCTCGTTCAACAGCTGACCCATATAGGCAGCTGCCAGATCAAAACAGGTTTAATGGGCCCTTGGCCTTTTGTTAAGCAGCCCCAGGCTTAATGCTGGTGGCAGCCAGCCTCAGATCATAGTGAGATCACCCCCCCACATGCCTCCAGGTTCAGCACAGGCAGCAACCAACTGCATATAGCTTTGTAGATCCTACCAGGTAGCTCCAGGCTGGTCACGGCCAATGCTGAAATTGGCCTGCATGGAAGCCCTTCAGAAGAGGCACCAGAAACAACACACCCAGAAACTTCTTACAACACCAGAGAACTACCTGGTTAACCCCACAAATGGCACATCGAAAAGGGGGGTCTCAACAGGCACAAGAGCCCATGGGGGTGGATCCCCCTCTTAGGGGTCACTTCCACACAGCAGCACCTATATTGTGGGTGTAACCAATCTTTACAGTAAGTCAGCCTGGGAGTCAATCCTACCCACTGATGTGCCAAAAGCAGTCAAGACTCAACTACAACAGAAGAATACACACAATACACTCAATGGACACTCAAGGAACACACACACAGGTGATCAGTGAAACTGTGCCACTAGACCACACAGGACACCTACTACATAAAGCCACCCAGCAAAGACTGAAAGACATAGGAGATCTACCTAATACATAGAAGCAAACCCACAGAAGCAGCCAGAAAGGAAACAAAGAAACATGTCTCAAATAAAACAACAATAAAAAACTCCAGAAATAAAACTAAATGAAATGGAGGCAACCAGCCTACCAGAGATAGAGTTTAAAACACTTGCTATAAGAATGCTTAAGGAACTTAGTGATAATTTCCACAAAAAGATAGTAAGCATAAAAAAAAAGACATAGAAATCATAAAAAAAGAACCAGTCAAAAATAAAGAATACAATAATGAAAATGAAGAGCACATTAGAAGGAATCAACAGCAGATTAGATGAAGCAGAGGCTTGAATCAGAAACTTGGAAGACAAAGTAGCAGAAAACATCCAATCAGAACAACAAAAAGAAAAAAGAATATAAGAACAATAACAAAAAGATAGTTTAAGGGACCTTTGAGATGACATCATTCACATCACAGGAGTACCTGAAGGAGAAGAGAGGGAGCAAGGGAGTAAGAAAATATTTGAAGAAATAATGACTGAAAACTTCCCTAACATGGTGAAGGAAATAGACATACAAACCCAGGAAGTACAGAAGTCCTAAATAAGACGAAACAAAAGAAGCCCACACTAAGACACATCATAATTAGAATGGCAAAGGTTAAAGACGAAGAGAATCCTAAAAGTAGCAAGAGAAAGACAACTCATTACTTACAAGGGAGCTCCCATAAGACTGTCAGCTGAATTTTCAACAGAAACTTTGCAGGCCAGAGGGAATGTCTGGAAATATTCAAAGTGATGAAAAACAAGGTCCTACAAATAGGACTACCCTACCCAGGAAAGTTATCATTGAAAATTGAAGGAGAAATAAAGAACTTCCCAGAACAACAACAACAACAAAAAGCTAAACGAATTTATTACATCTAAGCCAGTATTCCAAGAAATGTTAGAAAGACTTCTTTAAGCAGAAGGAAAAAACAAACAAACAAAAATGAAAAATATGAATAACAAAATGCTGATAAGTATGTACCTATCAATAATCACTTTAAATGTATATGGATTAAATGTTCCAATCAAAAGACATAGGGTAGTTGAATGGATAAGAAAACAGGACCCATGAATATTCTGTCACCAAGAGACCCACCTCAGATCAAAAGACACACACAAAGACTGAAAGTAAAGGGATGGAAAAACGTATTTTATGTAAATAGAAATAACAAAAATAGCTGGGGTAGCAATACTTATATTGGACAAAATAGGCTTTCAAATGAAGACTATAATAATATACAAAGAAGGACATTGCATAATAATAAAGGGATCAATACAAGAAGAGAACATAACCTAGTAAACATTTATGCACTCAACATAGGAGCACCTAAATACATAAAACAAAGGTTGACAGACATAAAGGCAGAGATCAATACTAACACAATCATAGTAATGGACTCATACACCTCACTGACACCAATGGATAGATCTTACAGACAGAAAATCAACGAAGAAACAGTGGCCTTAAATGACACATTAGACCAGTTAATTGATATTTTTAGAACATTTCACTCCAAAGCAGCAGAATATACATTCTTTTTAAGTACACATGGAACATTTCCCAAGATAGACCATATGTAGAACAAGTCTCAATAAATTTAAGAAGATTGAAATCATATCAAGCAGTCTTCTCTGACCAGTGGTTGGTATAAAACTAGAAATCATTTACAAGAAAAAAACTGAAAAACACACAAACACATTGATACTAAATAACATGCTACTAAATAATGAATGAGTCAACAATAAGCTCAAGGAAGAAATCAAAAGATACCTTGGGACAAACGAAAAGAAAACACAACAACCCAAAATCTATGGGACAGCAAAAGCAGGCCTGAGTGGGAAACTGATAGCAATACAGACCTACCTTAAGAACCGAGAAAATTCTCAGTCTATCTGTACACCTAAGGGAACTAGAAAAAGAACAGCAAAGTAAGCCAAAAAAGGACAAAGAAGAAAATAATAAAGATTAGAGTGGAAATAAATTAAATAGAGACCAAAATATAATACAAAAGATCAATGAAACCAAGAGCTGATTCTTTGAAAAGATAAACAAAATTGACAAACCTTTAACCAGACTCATCAAGAAAAAAAGAGAGAGAGCCCAAGTAAATAAAATCAGAAATGAAAGAGGAGAAGTGACAGTGGACACAACAGAAGTACAAAAAAATTTAAGAAAATACTATGAGCAACTATATGCCAACAAATAGGACAATCTAGAGTTAATGGATAAATTGTTATAAGCATACAATCTTCCAAGGCTGAATCAAGATGAAACAAAAAATTTTAATACAAAGATTACTACTAACAAAATCATATCAGTAATCAACAACCTCCCAACAAACAAATGTTCTGGACCAGATGGCTTCAAAAGTAAATTTTACCAAACATTCAAAAAAGAATGAACACTTATGCTTCTCAAACTATTCCAAAAAATTCAAGATGGAAGGCTCCCAACTACATTCCATGAGGCCACCATTACCCTGATTCTATAACCAGACAAAGATATATACAAAAAAAGAAAACTATAGGCCAATACCGCTAATGAACATAGATGCAAAAATCCTCAAAAATATATGAGCAACACGAACTGTTAGCGAAAAGTTCAGGTCATCTAACTTTATCACACAGCCTTTCAGCACTTTCAAATAGTAAACTTGGTTAACTATTTGTCTAGTTGGTACAAATTCATAATGAATAATCCCTCTGATATCAAAAAAGGGTTAGCAACATCATTGCAACAAGTTCACAAACTTCATATGTTTACTGATATATCTCTTCAGGTAAGGGAAACAAAAGAAAAAATAAACAAATGGGACTACATCAAAATAAAAAGTTTTTGCACAGCAAAGGAAACCATCAACAAAACAAAAAGACATCCTACTGAATGGGAGAAGATATTTGTCAATGATACATCTGATAAGGGGTTAATATCAAAAAATTTATAAAGAACTCACACAACTCAACAGCAAAAAACAAACAGCCCAATTAAAAAATGTGCAGAGAGCCTGAATAGATATTTCTCCAAAGAGGACATACAGATGGCCAATAAACATATGAAAAGATGCTCATCATCACTAATAATCAGAGAAATGCAAATACCACCTCCTGCCTATCAGAATGACTATCATCCATAAATCAACAAACAAGTGTTGGTGAGGATGTGGAGAAAAGGGATCCTTCATGCATTGTTGGTGGGATTGCAAATTGATGTAGCCACTATGGAAAACAGTACAGGGGCTCCTCAAAAAATTAAAAATAGAACTACCTTATGACCCAGCAATTCCACTCCTGGGTATTTTTCCAAAGAAATCTATAACACTAATTTGGAAAGATATATGATCCCCTATGTTTACCACAGCATCATTCACAATAGCCAAGATATGGAAACAACCGAAATGACCATCAATAAACAATTGGATACAGAAATTGTGGTCTATTTATACAATGGAGTATTACTCTGCCATTAAAAGGAATAAAATCTTACCATTCACAACAACATGGATGGATCTAGAGGATATTTGATAAGTGAAATAAGTCAGACAGAGGAAGGCAAATACCATGTGATGTTACTATATGTGGAATCTAAAGAACAGAATAAACGAGCAAACAAAACAGAAACAGACTCATAGATAAAGAGAACAAACTGAAGGTTGCTAGATAGAAGGGGGGTTAAAGGGATAGGTGAGAAAAGTGAAGGGATTAGGAAATACAAATTAGTAGTCACAAAATAGTCATGGAGATGTGAAATACAATATGAGGAATATAGCCAATAATGTATAAACTACGGTGTCAGATGGGTACTAGAGTTATTGGGGTAACCACTTCTTAAATTATATAAATGCCTAACCACTGTGTATTGTTAAAATAATATTGAATGTCATATATATATATATATACATATATATGTATATATATGTATTTATATATATGTGTGTGTATATATATATACATATATATGTGTATATATATATATACATGGGATGTAAAGTACTGCATAGGAAATATAGTCAATAGTATTATAATAGCTGTATATGATGTCAGATGGGTAATAGACTTGTTGGGGTTATCACTCTGTGAGGTGCGTAAATGTCTAATCATTATGTTGTTTTCTGCACCTGAAACTAGACTAAAAAGTAAAATAAAATAAAATATCTCTATTAATATGGGCTTTAAAAAACAAAATAATAGAAAAACAATAAAAACAACATGGTATGGTGGAGAAATGTTCTAGTTTTATAATTGTCTAAATTATGTGAAACAGCATAAATGTTGACTTAATATATAAGTGTATCCACATCAAGCAATGGACAAATCACACCCAATTTACTATAAGAGAAGTTTTCAGCAATTTAAAATTTCTAGTTAAGGATCAAGAGAAGAAATGAGGAAACCAGAGTTACAGTCATGTCATTTTTAAATGGGGTATAAAAATCACTTCCAGTGTTTATGGCTTGATACCAATCTGAGATTAGGCTCAGTGTTTAAACTATTACTATTTTCAACATACGAAAAAATAAAAAACTTCGGATGTTTTTCTTCTCCAATAATTGGGTTAGATGACACTGTAACAGAATTCAATAACAACACAATGATAATTTTATCTTGAATAAACATGGAAGCTTTAGAGTTAAAGTGACATGTTTTTAAGAATGGCATCCTTGGTAAAGTTTTGGCTAACAGTAAAGTCCTAATTATGGTGAACTAACAAACAAAGCCTTGAAATTATTAATGATATTCTGTACAGCATACTTATAAGTTGGCATTCTCTGCATGTATAAAACTGAAGTTCAAACACATAAAGTAAATATATTACATTTAACGAAAGGTAATTTAGTTTCAACAAAATATGCATTAAAACAGTTAAATTATATTTGATTTCATAATATTTTTTGCTTATTTGTAAATTTGTTTTACTTTTATAGTTGTGTAAGAACCTCCAGGACAAGGAGTTGATAAATATGCACAAATATAAAATAGCTAAGTGATAGTAAAACAAAAACAGTTTAAGTCCAATGGGAGCCTCTCCAGATAGCTCCATATCCTTTGGGGGTCCCATCTCTCATTGTGCAAACCTTACTTGCTGGCACCACAGAGTGTTCAGGGCTCACCCATTCCCTCCTTTCCCACGATTGTAATCAGGCATTTCTCAAAAAAAAGGAACTCAGAAGGCAACATATGAGCACAAAGTAAACTCATTGCTACTGTGGTGTTATAGCTTCTGTGCCCTTCTATTGGACAAAATTAAGAAACACCTATTTTTAAATATAAATTCATACTGATGAGTTTATACTCACATGTCCAATTCAAACCCATTAACAAAAACTCTTCCTCACCTTTCCCATTCCGTAGTTGTCTTTCCTTCTTCCTACAGTGAGACCCCTTATCCCCAACATCAATACTTTTACTCGTATACACTCACACAATGCATGCAAAGCAGTTTCAGAATTAACTCATCAATATCACAAACAACCTTAACACTTACAAAAGTTCAAGATTCCCGTACTGCCCTGCTCTAGCTTCTTCCCAAACACTAGACTTCTAAAAATCATTAGATGGGGCAGAGGAAGACAGGCATCTCTGTGTGATGGGGGGCGGGCATGGTGGGTCAGTGTGAGGAGCGGAAGCCCATCCAGGCTTCCTGAGACCTGTCCATGCGATCTGCAAGGTCAAAACTATGTTTAGAACAACACTAAGATATTATTTGTCTTTTGAATATTTGTCTGACAAGTGTCCTGTGGGGTTCTTTAAAAGCTACAGGGCTTTATAATTGTATGAGTCTGGATTTTCTTCATATATTTCAATCAAAATGACATAATACAATAGTTTGAATGCAGAAGCAAATATGGAATCTAGCTGCTTTTTTCTAGTAAGCCAGACAGAAACTGGCAAAAATGTAAAACAATGCTATACTTCTCACTAAATCAGTTTTATTTTGGAAAATAATTGTTTTTCATTAAAATATTTTATGTTGACATGCAACGGGTTTACTACTATTATTTTAAATGAAAAAATAATTTTTATTTAAGATATATTAAATTAATAAATGTTTTAAATATTTTGGTTCCATTTTTAATGTGGTAAATATCAATAGCTATAACTCACAAAAATTAAACATATTAAATTAATGAATAACCCATATAAATTAAAGTTCTTTGGAGTTCATAATTATTGAGAGTGAAAAGGAGTCCTGAGAAGGTAAAACTAAAACTGAGAACCAGTGCTCTGACACATCAGTTACAAAAAAAAAAAAATTAAGTGAGGGTTGGGGGGAAGAAGAACTCTAAAAGATAGGAAACATATTAACCAAATTCAATTAACGTCTTTTTGAATCCAAATTCTAAAAAATCAAAAAGACATTTTTGAGATACCAGGAAATTTTAACTATGTCTATTTGATGACATTTGTTGGTTTTGATAATACCATAATGATTAGGAAAACAAAATTCAGGTATAATGAAATGATAACTACAATTTGCTTTAAAATACTCCAGGGAGTAAGTAGATGGAGCAAAATTGAGAACTGTTGATAACTCTGGGTGTGGAATATAAGTTAATATTGATAATGATAATGATAATACTCCCTACATGTATTATTGAAATTTTTCAAAATAAATTTTACAAAGAAAAAAGAAACAACAAAAACTAAGAAAATACTGATTTTAAGATTTCCAGCAGTACGTACCATGTAGGGATTCAAACTTAATTTTTTAATCTATAAAGTTTAATTTCTGTTTTCTTTTAAATCCTATGTCTAGTTGAAAGGAAGAACAACACATCATAGGGTAAGCACAGTAAAAATAAAAACAATTTCAGTAGATGTTCATGTGCTCCTTCTCCTACTTGACTTCAAAAATTTTCCCCAGATTATCTTGCAGATATCTATGACTGTATGAAAAATCCCAGGAAAGTCCGATGTTGTGAAATAAATTTAACTATTGGAATGGGAAATGTCTAAACTAATTAAGGAATCCTAATATAGAAAATAAGTTAGAGCAAACTGAAAGTGAGCTTTTTTATTCTTAACCAAGTAAGATCAGTAGTCTTTTGAAAATATGTTAATTAATCTGTTTTGTTAAGTAACTATCTTGTGCAAAGCAGGATTTTGTGAGGTCAAGTATATATAAAATATAACAGAGTTCCTACACTGTAATCTATTTAGAGATCTAAGAGACAAGAAGTTTTGACTACAAAGAAATAAAGTGCCCAAATGTACAATAGAGAGGATAACAAATTCACTATGTGCTTGAGTAGGGGCTATTCCATCCTATAGCACTATCTTTATCCATCCCCTGATATTACAAGGCAGTTAATGAAAAAACTCACTCCACATAGACTCTTGGTAAGAATTTCCATTGAGGGAAGACATTTAACTAGAAAATAAAGCATTCATAAAATAATAAAGGAGGCACATGCCAGTTATCCTATACTTTATTCATGAATATAAATGAACAACCAAGGACTACGAGGTATATATATGATATACATATATATATATAATGATCCAAAATTATAAAAGAGAATCCCCCCCCCCGACAACAAAAGCAAATACAAAAAATACAATTAAAAGACCTTGGTAGAAACAAACAGTTCAATGCATAGGAAAAAAAAAATTTTAAGACAGAAAAAAAATTATAATTTACTTAGAGTTAGAATTTAATCCATAACGCTGAAACAGAAGGCCATGAAAAGGAAGAGAATAAGAAAGAATTTTTAGAAATTTGTTAAATAGCCAAAATAAAATATTTGGTAGAATGACTGGAAAATAAAATTTAGTAATCTCCCAGAATAAGAAGACACATACACAAACTATATTAAAGATAAGAGACATGGAGAACCAGTCCAGGAGATTTGATTAACAGGAACCTCAAAAAGCAAAAAGAAAATGGCATAAAAAATTTATCAAAGGTGATAATTTCAGAGTTTAAGGACAAATCTTCAAATTGAATGATCTACCAAGTACATACTAAAATTATTTCTTAAAAATATAGAAAATATTGTTAGATACACCTTTATGAAATTTTAGGTCACGGATAAAAAAGTAAAACCTAAACAAATATAATTTTCTCTCATCTGGCTCTGAGCTCAGCCATGTGACTTGGTTTGACCAATGGGATGTTAACAAAAAAGATTTGAAAAAGGCTTGTGTAGTTCTAGCCTTTCTCTTGGATCCCTGCCACTTTCATGAGAACATAATCAAGCTATTCTGCAGAGAGAATAAGAGAGTGACATGGAAAACAGCTGAATCATTCCAGGTGAAGTCATCTTAGACCAGCCTATAGTGAATTCCCAAATATATGTGATCGCAGTTGAAATCATCAGTCATATAACTACTCTCAGCTGATCACAAGCTCATACGTATCCCAACAAAGAACAAAAGAATCACCCAGACAACCAATAAAATTGGGAACAATAATAAATGGTTGGACTTGTTTAAGCTGCTACATTTAAGGTACTTTGTTATGAATCATTGTTGTGGCAATAGATAGCAGATAGAAACACAAAAAACCAATGCCCTCAAAATTTTTACAGAAAGCTTTAAACCCAAAATTCAGTACCTAGTCTATTAATCAAGAGTGAAGGCAACCTAGTTTCACTCTTTTGCACGTACATGACTTTCCAATTTTCCCAGCACCATTTACTGAGAAGACATTCTTTTCTCCATTGTATGTTTTTGGCCCTTTGCTGAAAATTACTTGCCCATATATATGTAGCTTTATTTCTGGGTTCTCAATTCTGTTCCATTGGTCTGTATGCCTGTTTTTCTGCCAATACAATGCACTTTTGATTATTGTTGCTTTGTAGTATAATTTGAAGTCAGAGAGTGTGTTGGTTTTTTCTCCAGGTTGCTTTGGCTATTCTAGGGTCTTTTTGTAGTTCCATGCAAATCTGCTGATTTTTTATTCTATTTCTTTGTAAAAAATGCCTTTGGGATTTTGATGAGGATTGCATTAAATCTGTATGTTGCTTTGGGTAATATGATCTTAGAGAGCATTTTATGAATTTGACTTCAAAGGCAAGGGAAGTACAAGAAAAAAATAAATGAATGGGACTATATCAAACTAGAAAGCTTATGCATAGGAAAAGAAACCATCAAAAAAACAGAGGCAAGCAACCAATGGGAGAAGATATTTGCTAACAACACCTCTGATAAAGGGCTAATATCCAAAATACATAAAGAACTCATACAACTCAACAATAAAAAAACAAACAATCTAATTTAAAAATGGAGACAGGACCTGAACAGACACTTCTCCCAAGAAGACATACAAACGGCCAACAGATATACGAAAAAATGCTCAACTTCACTGCTATTAGGGAAAAGCAAATCAAAACCACAATGAGATACCACCTCCCATCCATTAGAATAGCGATTACCAACAAGACAAGTAATAACAAGTACTGGAGAAATTATGGAGAAAAAAGAACCCTCATACACTACTGGTGGAAATGTAAATTGGTACAGCCACTATGGAAAGCAGTATAGAGGTTCCTCAAAAAAAGTTAAGAATAGAATTACCATATGACCCAGCTATTTCTCTTCTGGGTATCTATTCAAAAAATTTGAAAACATTTATTCCTAAAGATATATGTACCCCATGTTCATTGGAGCATTATTCACAGTGGCCAACACATGAAAACAACCAAACTGTCTTCGATAAATGATTGGATAAAGAAGATGTGGTGCATATACACAATGGAATATTACTCAGCCATAAGAAAAGATGAAATATTACTGCCTTTGAGACAACATAGATGGATCTTGAGAATATTGTGCTAAGCAAAATAAGTCAGATGGAAAAAGTTGAGAGCCATATGATTTCATTCACACATAGGATATAAAACTGAAAGCAACAAACAAACAAACAGACAAGCAAAAACTCATAGACACAGACAACAATATAGTGGTTACCAGAGGGAAAGGGGAGTGGGAAGGAGGTAGAAAAGGGTAAAAGGGGTCAAATATATAGTGACGAAAGGAGATTTGACTTTGGGTGGTGAACACACAATGCAATATACAGATGATGTATTATAGAATTGTACACTTGAAACCTATGTAATTTTATTAAACAATGTCACCTCAATAAATTTAAGTTTAAAAAAGAGTGAAGGCAAGAATAAAACATTTCACAATGCAAGAACACATACCTATTTTCTTCTCATATATCATTTTTCTCAAGACATTTCTTGAGAATGTTTTCCAGAAAAATGAGGGACAAAGCAAAATAGAGTAAGGCATTGTGTCTAGAAAACAGTGCATCCAAGCCAAAATGTTCCAGGATAAAAGCCATGCTGTAGGCCCAAGGAGAATGTCAATAGATTGGGTAAGAACGACACAGGCTCTGGTTTCCGGGGGAAAGATGGGGGGTGAAGGTGACTCAATATAACAGTAAATAAGAATGAGAGATTAGAAAATAGCGAAAGGTGATTTAAAAATAATAATACTGCAGTGATGACATCAGTGAAAATGACAAAGGACATCTGAGAAAACCACTCCTCCATAGAAGCAATAAGAACACTGATAAAACTTGCCAGAATCAATTTTTTAGAGCTCTGGAAATTAACTAAAGGCTTGCAGCAAGCCAAGGAGAATTTATTCAAGACAAGTGACTGGATCTCTGTTAAGTACAGTGAGTTTTATGGCATTTTAACTTGCCCTATTTCCATCTCCCACTCTCCAGCTCTGTAGTAGACTTGAAAACCAGCAACCCATGATTATGGTGAAAACCTGCAGCCTGGCAGTCACTGGATGAGGCTCCTCATTCCCTGATAATTGTCATTATTTGACCTGTGTAGTTATTCCGTAGAAGACTCCACTCACAAAGATGTATTTAGTTGACCTGACTCAGAGCTCACCCAGTGTGACAGTTGGATGCCAACATGCAAAAGAATGAAGTTGGACATCTATCTCATACAATGTACAAAAATTAACTCAAAACGCATCAAAGGCCTAAAACTAAGCAGTAAAACTATAAAACTCTTGGGCAAAAAACAACAAAAAAAAAGGGTAATTTCTGTGACTTTGGATTAGATAATGGTTTCATAGATATGACACAAACAGCACAAAAATCAAAAGAAAAAATAGATAATTTGGACTTCATTAAAATTAGAAACTTTTGTGCTTCAAAAGACACTATTAAGAAGGTGAAAAGACAATCCACAAAACAGCAGATCATATATCTGATAAGAGTCTAGAATATGAATAGACATTGCCCCAAAGAAGATATACAAATGTCCAATAAGTGCATAAAAAGATGTTCACCGTCATTAATATTTAGGGAAACGTAAATTAAAAACACAGTGAGGTGACAATTGTTAGTAAAGTTACATAGGTTTCAGGTGTACTAACAATTGTCACCCCAATAAACTTTAAACACACACACACACACACACAATGAGATAATACTCACACCCTCTAGGAGGGCTATAATTGAAAAAAAAAAAAAAAAGAAAATAACACATGGTGCAGAGGATGCAGAGAAATTGGAACCCTCATCCATTGCTAGTGGGAATTTTAAATGATGCAGTTGGATAAACATGCTATAACATGGTTGAAAACATTATGCTAAGCCAAGGAATCCAGACACAAAAACACACATATTGTATAATTCTATTTATATGAAATATCCAAAATAGACAAATCCCAAGACAGAAAGTAGATTAATGGTTGTCAGGGTCTGATGGTAGAGAGGAATGTGAAATGACTGCTGAAGAGGTTTCTTTTGGGGATGATGAAAATATTCTGGAATTAGATGGTTGTCATGGTTGTACAACTTTGTGAATGTACTAAAAGTCACTGAATTGTATACTTTAAAAAGGTAAATTTTATGATATGTAAGTTAAATCTAAATTTAAAAAAACAATAATGCAGGATAGGAATCACAAAGCTCCCTCCCCGCCAAAAAAAATAAAAGTCATATTCTAAATATGTAGCAAACTGAAAATGGGAAATGATATTAAGCAACTGTTGACTTCTCAACTGGTAAAAGAATTCAAGACTGTGCTTTCCAGTTCAGCATGTAAGAAGCTTAGAAGTCACCACTCTAATATAACAACAAGAAAAAAAGCAGAACAAATTGAAAAATCAACAACTCTTCTTAGATATACAGAGAAGTGAGGTAACAGAGCAAATTGCTGTCCCCAAAATTAGAGAGACTGACCAGAGAATCACAACTTACTGGAGCAGAAACTCACAAGGTGGACAAATCTAAAGGTAAAAAACTCCAGGAGAACCCAGTCATAGAGGAGCCTCCACACTTTTGTGACTTTTATCTCTAGGACATTGACCAGGTTTGTATAGTAAACATCAGAGAAAAATCCCCTTATGTTTTTAGCAAGGGAAGGGGAAAGGGACCATTTTGAAATATACCAGAGCACTCTGTTCTTCTTAACAAGATCTGCCCTCAGGAGAAACAATTTGACTAGAGCCTAACCTGCAAGAGTTTTATCAGGGCCTAACTGACCAGGAGGAAGGGAAATACACAAATCCAAATAAGGGAAAGAAAAATATCGATACTCATCCTCCTCTAGCCCACCACGTGGGAAAACGGATATACTCAACTCCAGACCACTCAACCCATCTTATTCCACCTAAGGAGGGAAGAAGCATTTGTGAAGTTCACAGTCCAAAGGCATAGACCCACTACAAGACTGAGCCCTAATTATAGACTATAGAACACTTCCCTTCCCCCACATACCTTATCACAACATTGCTAAAGGCCTACTTACAGTAGTTCATTTTACCTCGTACATTATGTCCAACTGTTAAAAAAAATTACAAGACAACTAAAAGGCAAAACATATAGTTTGAAGACACACAGCAGCATTAGAAATAGACATGGTGGGGACTTTGAAATTATTAGAATTGGCAATTTAAAACAACTATGATTACTATACTCAGGGCTCTCATGGATAAAGTAGACAGCATGCAAGAACAGATGGGCAATATAAACAGTCATGAAAATTCTAAGAAAGAACCAAAAAGAAAGAGTCAAAAACACTGTAACAGAAATAAAGGGCTCATTAGACTAGACATGGCTGAGCTTGACATACCAATAAAAACCTCTAAAACTAAAAAGCAAAGAGAAAAAAGACTGAACAAAACCATAGAATATTCAGACTGTTGGAAAACTACAAAAGGTATAACATATGCATAATGTACCAGAAAGAGGAGAAAGAAAGAAAGGGATAAAAGAAATATTTGAAATAGAAATGACTGAGAATTTTCTGAAGTTAATGTCAGACACCAAAGCACAGACCCAGAAATATCAGAGTACTCCAAGCAGAATAAATGCCCCTGCCAAAAAATAACTATACCCAGGCATATGATATTCAAATGACAGAAAATCAAAGCTAAAGAAAAAATTCTGAAAGAAAACAAAGGAAAAAATACTTTACTCATAGAGAAACAAAGATGAGAATTACATTCAACTTTTCCTCAGGAACCATGCAAACAAGAAGAAAGCTGAATGAAATACTTAAAGTGTTGAGAGAAAGAAAACCACTGCTGTGAAATTATCCTTCAAAAATGAAGGATAAATAAAGACTTTCTCAGACAAACAAAAACTGTAAGTAGACCTTTCTTGCAAGAACTGTTAAAAAATTGTTTTCAGAAAGAAGAAAAATTATATAGGAAATTCAGATCAACATAAAGAAAGGAACATCATCAGAGAAGGAACAAGTGAAGGTAAAATAAAAATTCTTTCTTATTCTGAAGATAAGAATAAGATAATAGTTTCCTCAAAATAACAAGAGCAACAATGTATTCAATTGAGTGTGCTTATAAATAAGTGAAATGAATAGCAGCAATGCTACAAGGAATGGCAGGGAAGAATTAGGATTATCTTGTTATTTAAAATAAACTAACCATGAAAAAATATAATGTTATTTGAGAGTGAACTTAGGTTAGCTGTAAATATATATTTTAAACTCTAGGGCAACCACTAAGTTTCAAAAAGAGTAAAACTGATATACTAAAAAGGAGATAAAATGGAATAATATAAAATGCTCAATTAAAACAACAAAAGGTAAAAAAAAAAAATTTAAAAAAACACAATTCCTTTTGCAATTGCAACTAAAGAATGAAATACCTAGGAATAAACTTAACCAAGGATGTGAAAGACCTATATACTGAAAACTATAGGACATTTTTAAAAGAAATTGAAGAAGACACAAAGAAACAGAAATATATTCCATGTTCATGGAGTGGAAGAATCAACATAGTTAAAATGGCCATATTACCCAAAGCAATATACAGCTTTAATGCAATCCCCATCAAAATCCCAATGGCATTTTTTTAAGAAATAGAACAACAACAAAAAAACATCAGATGTGTATGGAACCACAAAAGACCCCAAATAGCCAAAGCAGTCCTAAGAAAAAAAAGAACAATTCTGGAGGTATCATACTCCCTGACTACAGGGCAACAATAAAAAAACAGTATGGTATTGGCAGAAAAACAGACACACAAATCAATGGAATAGAATTGAGAACCCAGAAATAAACCCACATAAATATGGACAGATAATTTATGACAAAGAAGCAAAAAACATACAATGGAGAAAAGAAACCCTCTTCAATAAATGGTACTGGGAGAATAGGAAAGCCAGATGCAAAAGAAAACTGGACTGCTATCTGTCACCATGTACCAAAATAAATTCAAACTGGATCAAAGACCTAAACATAAGACCTGAAACAATAAACTGCATACAAGAAAACATAGGTACTAACCTTATGGACCTTGGATTCAAAGAGCATTTTGTGAATTTAACTCCAAAGGCAAGAGAAGTAAAAGCTAAAATAAATGAATAGGACTATATCAAACTAAAAAGCTTCTGCACAGCAAAAGAAACCATCAACAAAATAAAGAGGCAACCAACAGAATGGGAGATTTTTGCAAACAATGTCTCCCATAAGGGGTTAATACCCAAAATACAGAAGGAACTCATACAACTCGACAACAAAAATCCAAGCAATCCAAATAAAAAATGGGTGAATGACCTGAATAGACATTTCTCCAAAGAGGACATAGAAATGGCTAATAGACATATGAAAAGATGCTCAACATCACTAATTATCAGAAAAATGCAAATAAAAACCACAATAAGCTACCACCTCACACCAGTTAGAATGGCTGTTATCAACAAGACAAATAGTAACAAGTGTTGGAGAGGCTGTAAAGAAAAGGAACCCTCATACCCTGTTGGTGGGAATGTAGATTGGTGCAGCCGCTATGGAAGGCAATGTGGAGGTTCCTCAAAAATTAGGAATAGAATTACCATATGGCCCAGCAATCCCTCTCCTGGGTACATACCCAAAAAATCTGAAAACACTTATCCATAAAGACATATGTGTTCCAATGTTCATTGCAGCTTTATTTATGGTGGCCAAGACACTGAAACAACTGAAGTGTCCTTTGATAGATGAATGGAGAAAGAAGATGTGGTATATATACACAATGGAATACTATTCTGCTATAAGAAAAGATGAAACAGTGCCATTTGTGACAGCATGGATGGATCTTGAGATTATAAAGCTAAACAAAATAAGTCAGACAGAAAAAGTAGAGAATCATATGACTTCACTGATATGTGATATAAAAACTGAAAACAACAAAAGAACAAGACAAGCAAATGAAGAAACAAAAAACTCATAGACATAGACACTAGTTTAGTGGTTACCAGAGGGTAAGCGGGGAGGGAGGTTCTAGAAAAACGTAAAGGGGATCAGATATATGGTTATGGAAGGAGAATTGACTCTGGGTGGTGAACACATAATGTGAGATATAGATGATATAATACAGAATTGTACACCTGAAATCTATGTAATTTTACTAGCAATTGTCACCCCAGTAAACTTTAATTTTTTAAAAAAAAGAAAGAAAAAGGAAAAAGAAACAACAACAAAAGGCACAAAGAGAATGGAAGACAAAAAAATAGGAACAAAGAGTAAGGGTAAAAACAAAAAGCAGTAACTAATATGGTAGATATTAATCCAATATATCAATAATCCCTTTGAACACCAATGGTCTAAATGAACCAATTTAACAACAGACTGTCAGAGTGGATTGAACAACAAGACCCAACTGTATGTTGTGTACAAAAAACCTACTTAAAATATAGAGAGACTAAAAGTAAACAGAGAAAGATATACCACGCTAACACTAATCAAAAGAAAGCAGAAATATTCATATTAACTTCAGACAGAGCAGACTTCAAAGCAAGAAAATTTATCAGGGGTAAAGAAGAACACTACATAATGATAAAGGGGTCAATTCTCCAAAAAGACATAATCCTTAACATGTATAAGCCTAAAACAACACAGAGTCAAACTACGTGAGGCAAAAATTGATAAAATTGCAAGGGGAAATAGATGAATCTACTATTCTAGTTGGAGACTTAAAAATCCTTCCATCAAAAATGGATAGATCCAGCAGGCAGAAAATCAGTAAAGACATAATGGAACTCAAAACACCATCAATTATCTACATATAGTTAACATCAATAGTATACTTAATCCAACAAGAACAGAATAGACATTCTTTTCAAGTTCATGTGGCACATTCACTGAGACAGACAACATTCCAGGCCATAAAACATACCTTAACCAATTTATAAGGACAGAAATCATACAATCTCTGCTCTTGCAAAACAATGGAATTAAACTAGAAATCAAACAGAAGGATAAATGGAATATCCCAAAATACATGGTGATTAAAAAACATACTTCTAAATAACACATGGCTCAAAGGAGAAGTCTCAAGAAAATTTTAAAATATTTTGAACTAAGTGAAAATGAAAACACAACCTAGCAATATTTATGTGATGCAGTGAAAGCAGTGCTTAAAGGAAAATTTATGGCATTGAATGTATATATTAGAAAAACAAGAAATACTTAAAATCAATCATCTAAACTTCCACCTTAAAAAACTAATAAAAAAAGAAAAGAGAGCAAATTATATCTTGTTTAAGTAAAAAGAAGAAAATAAAATAAATAATAAGAATTCAAGCAGAAATCAATAAAATTGAAAACAGGAAATCAAGAGAGAAAAATCAATGAAAGCAAAAATTGGTTCTTTGAAAAGATCAGTTAAATCAATAAACATGTTGCCAGGCTAACTAAGAAAAAAAAGAGGGAGGACACAAATTACTAATATCAGAAATTAAAGAGGGGACATCACTGTAGCTTGTCTGAACAATAAAAGAATAATCAAGGAATACTGTAAACAGCTCTGTGACCACATATTTGATAACCTAGATGAAATGGACCAAGTTCTTGAAGGATGCAACCTGCCCAAACTCACCCAAGGAGAAACAAATAATCTGAATAGTTCTATAGCTATTAACTAAGTTGAATCAATAATTAATGACCTTCCAAACAGAAAGTATCAGGCCTAGATGCATTCACTGGTAAATTCTACCAAATATTTTAGGAAGAAGTTATACCAGTTCTCTATAATCTCTTTGAGAAGACAGAAACAAACAGAGGAGACACCTTCTGACTTATTCTATAAGACCAGCATTACCTAATACCAAAACCAGACAATGATATTACAAGAAAACTACAGACCAATATCTCTCACGAACATAGATGCAAAATAACCTCAACAAAATATTAGCAAATAGAATCCAACAACAAATAAAAAAAATTACGTATATATACCACATCAAAGTGAGGTTTATCCCAGGTGTGCAAGGTTGGTTCAACATTCAAAAACAATTAATGCACTCTTTCTCATCAAGAAGCTAAAAATGAAAAATCACACGATTATATCAATAGATACAGAAAAACCATTTGACAAATCCAACGTCTGTTTATAATAAAAAAACACTCAGTAAACTAGAAATAGAGAGAACTTTCTCAATTTGATAAAAGATAGCCACAAAATGCTTATAACTAACATTATAGTTACTGATGAGAAACAAAAAGATCTCCCTCTAAGATCAAGAGCAAGGCAAATGTGTCCCCT
The DNA here is from genome assembly GCF_036562045.2 of Rhinolophus sinicus. Taxonomy (NCBI): domain Eukaryota; kingdom Metazoa; phylum Chordata; class Mammalia; order Chiroptera; family Rhinolophidae; genus Rhinolophus; species Rhinolophus sinicus. The sequence continues at coordinate 78,538,341 of NC_133751.1, read as the reverse complement.
CTCACCTCTCCTTTTCAACATTGTACTGGAAGTCTTAGCTAACGCTATAATGGGACTGGAGGGGAGGGGAAGGGAGGGGAGGGAGGAGGAGGGAGGAGGAGGGAGGGAGGAGGAGGGAGGAGGAGGGAGGGAGGGGAGGGAAGGGAGGGGAGGGGAGGGGGAAACAAAAATGTCTGTTCAGAGATGAATGATTATCTATGCAGAAAATCCAAAAGAATGAACAACAAAAAAAAAAACTTCTATAATTAATAAGCAAATATAGCAGGATTGCAGGATGGAAGATTAATATACAAAAGTCAATTGTTTTCCTATATACCAGCAATGAATAAGTGGAATGTGAAATTAAAAATCCTAATCATTTACATTGACACATGAAAAAATAAAATACTTAGGTATAAATCTAACAAAATACATATAAGATCTTATGAGGAAAACTACACAACTCTGATGGACAAAATCAAAGAAGAACTAAATAAGTGAAGAGATATCTCATGTTCATGGATAGGAAGACTGAATATTATTAATTAGGATATTAGTTCTTCCCAACTTTATGTACAGATTCAATGCGATTCCAATCAAAACCCAGTAAGTTATTTTGTGGATATTGACAAACTGATTTTTCATATGGAGAAATAAGAAACCCAGAATAGCCAACACAATATTAAAGAAGAAAAAATGGGAAGACAGACATCCAAATTCAAGACTTACTATAAAACTACAGCAAGTAAGACTCTCTGGTATTGGCAAAGAATAGACAAATAGATCAATGGAACAGAAGAGAGAGTATAGAAATAGAATTACATAATTTATAGCCAATTGATTCTTGACAAAGGAGCAAAGGCAATACAATGGAGAAAAGACAGTCTTTTCAATAAATTGTGCTGGGTCAATTGAACACCACATGCAAAAAAAAGAAGAAAAAAAAGAATCTAGACACAAACCTTATACCCTTCACAAAAAGTATCTTAAAATGGATCACAGACCTAAAATAAAACACAAAACTATAAAATTCCTAGGAAATAACATAGTAGAAAACCTAGATTACCTTGGGTATGGCAACGACATTTTTAAATACAATGCACCAAAGGCACATCTATGAAGTAAAGAACTAGTAAGGTAGATTTCATTACAATTAAAATTTTATGCTCTGCATATGACACTGTCAAGAGAATAAAAAGACAAGGCACAATTGGGAGAAAATATTTACAAAAGACATGTTTGATAAAGAACTGGTATCCAAACCATACAAAGAACTCTTAAAACTCAACAATAAGTAAACAAACAACTGAATGAAAAAATGGACCAAAAACCTTAATAGACACCTCAGCAATGAAGATACACAGACAGCAAATAAGTATATGAAAAGATGCTCTACATCACATGTCATCAGAGAAATGAAAATTAAACAAGATACACACAAATCAGAATGGCCACAATTCAGATTGACACCAAATGTATTTGAGATCACAAAATGCTGGAAGGATGTGGAGCAATAGGAATTCTCATTCACCACTAGTGGGAATGTAAAACGATACAGCCACTTTGGAAGACAGTGAGCAGTTTCTGACAAGATCAGACATATTCTTACCATATGATCCAGCAACCATGCTTCTTGGTATTTACCCAAGGAATTTAAAACTTACATCCTCACAAAAACCTGCACATGGACATTTAGAGCCACTCTATGCATTATTGCCAAAACTTGGAAGCAACCAAGATGTGTTTCAGTAGGTGGATAAATAAACTGTGGTACATCCAGACAATGGAATATTATTCAGCAATAAAAAGAAATGCGCTATCAAACCATGTAAATACAGAGGAAATTTAAATACATATAACTAAATCAAAGAAGCCAATCTGAAAAGGCTTCCAACTGAAGGATTCCAACTATATGATATTCTGGAAAAGGCAAAACTGTGGAAACAGTAAAAAGATCAGTGGTTGTTAGGCATTAGGGAGGGGTGAATAGGAAGGGCATGGAGGATTTTTATGGCAATGAAACTACTTGATATGATACTATAATGGTGCATATATTTGTCATTATACATTTGTCCAAACCCATAGTGAATATGTCCAAATACCAAGAATGAACCCTAATGTAAACTGTCAATGACATATCAGTGTAGGTTAATAAGTCATAACCAATGTATCACTCGGGTGGGGATTCTGATAATAGGGGCAGCTCTGCATGTGTGGGGGCAGGGAACATATGGGAAATCTCTGTATTCTCCTTTCTATTTTACTATAACCCTAAAACTGCTCTTTAAAAAATTAAGCCTTAAAATACAAAAATATACGTACAGTTGACCCTTGAACATGGATTTGAACTGCATGGATCCACGTACACATGGATTTTTTTCTATAAATATACAGTCAACCCTCCATATCTCTGGATTTTACAACCGCGGATTCAACCAAGGGTAACTGAAAATGGTATTTTTGATCTGCAGTCAGGAAGCCACTGATGTGGAAGGGTGACTGGATTCATTGTTCTAACCCCATTTTATGTAAGAGATTTGAGCATCTGCAAATTTTGGTATCCACAGAGGTCCTGGAACCAGTCTTCTTGTGGATACCAAGGGATGAATGGATTTTTAGGGAATCAAAAGTTATGCATAGATTTTTGACTGTGTGGGTGTTGGCATTCCAACACCTACATTGTTCAAGGGTCAACTATACTACTATTTTATTTTCTTAATAATCATTTCCCCTTAACAAACAAAGAGAATTCAATAGACTTGGAAACAAAACACATGTTCCTTCAGGGCCTGGGAATAATGACACTGAATCTAGTGGGAAAGAAATGTAATGGGGGTTCAGCTGTCAATGTGTATATTATAATGTTGTAATAATGTAGTCAATATTTATTGGTTTTAAACCTTTAGAGATAAACCAAACCACAGAGAACATAGAAGTGGGGCAGATAGAAGGTAACTACAGACTACAACAAAGATAGAGGAAAGGGTAGGGGCACTGATATTCTCATTTAACTAAGAGGATATCAAGAAGTAATAAAAAAGTTGAAGGACAAGAAACATGTTCACATAGATTAAAGTGACAAAAGTAAAAAAATTAACTACAAATATAAATATCAAAACATCAGAAGAATGGAGTGGCCAGATGGCTCAGTTGGTTGGAGCGCAGCCTCTGGGCAGCAGGGTTGCCGGTTCGATTCCCACATGGGCCAATGGGCTGCACCCTCCACAACTAGATTGAAGGACAATGACTTGACTTGGAGCTTATGGGCCCTGGAGATGCGCACTGTTCCTTAGTATTCCCCAATAATAATAAAAAAAAATTCAAAAACAAAAACAAACAAACAAAAAATCAGAAGAAGAGGGGTAAAGAATTAAAAGATTCATCTTTTATGTTGGGAGTCAATAGATATAAAGTTGATAGATCAGTAAATAAAAACATGTGTTAGCACATTGCTTACAGTTTTTGAAGTAACCAGTAGGAGAATAAAACACAGTTAAAGTGATTTCCTCAGAGAATGGAAGTGCGGGTGGGGGAGGGAGAAGCAGAAAACTATTGCTTTTCAGAAGTTGTTCTCTACTGATCTGATGTCATGTACCTGAATTAATTTATTTAAAAAGAGTCAATTAGGAACTTTATGACTCATTGCATTGGTGGCGAAGGAAAAAGAAATGAAGGCTGACCTTGTTTGAGCCCAAGTTATTGGGAAAGTGATCTCATAGAAACAGAAAACCACAATACGAAATTGGTAACTGGTTTGAGAGAAGAAGATAAGGAGACTGAAAAATGCAGTAAGAATACAAAAAGTTAAATAAATGTCTGGGGGAAAAATCTGGACTTAATGAACTTGAGAGCCAGTTACATAAATGTAAGAGTTGAATTGATATCACCAAAAGTTTGAAGAGGAAAACAAGAAAAAAATGTAGAAGAGTCCCAGTTAAACTCAGAGAGCCTGTGGTAAAAGTGTAGCAGTAGGAAGAAGAGAGAAATATAGTGTAATGGGGATCGTGGAATGAGAAAGCCCACCAAAATGTGTCCACAATTATGAAAACTGACTCCATCCATTATAATAAAAAGAGAAGAAGAGATGTCTGTGGCATTCACAGATAATACTTAAAATAGGCTCATGTAAGTTGCAAGGTGATCTATGGCTTTCCTCACTCTTTATAACTGGCTCTCCCATAGTAATGGAGGAACAGCACTGCTATTTATGATTTTAACTGCATAATGCATTTTAAAAAAATGTTCTGCCAGCTCTATTCTGAATCTTACTCATCCATTGTGACCTCCTCCAAACACATACCATTTGGAAGAAAGAATACATGCAATCACAAAAAGCTTAAAGCCAATTCTTCTTCAAACCCAGTGATGTAACCCTTGGGAATTACATCAGACTGCACTGCTATGAAAACAATTTGGTAATATTTACATTTTGTTTATTTTATAAAAAAATTTTGTGAGTGTTCACCTTGGATATCTAGAGAGAAGGCGTGCAATCATGACTGTCATGGAGTTATTATTAAAATAATACTTACTATGGGAAAGAGCTCATGTTACAATCTGAACTTTGAAGGAAAGGTGCATTTAAAAATGAAACCAATGGGACTTACGTGTAAATTATAAACACATATACTTTTGTTTCTCAGTGATAATATCCAAACCTCCATGTTTGCTTCATCAATCCAAGCTTCACCAGTTTAAAACTCTGCCATGCACACCTGCCTCCAGCTACATTCTTCTCTCTTCTCTCTATGTCTACATGTATTTAGATCTGCCTACAGTGGTCTCATTTTCTTACTTTCGTCTCATTCCCAACCCTTCCCATTTGCTCCTGTTCCATCACTCTGTCCAAGCAGCTCTTGCTGATAAAAAATGAAGACCCTGAGATTTCAGTACGCTTCCTACTTCATCTATTCAGCTACAGTCAATACCTTACATCAGTGCTTCATTCTCGAAACTCTTTCCTTTGTTTTCAAAATACAGCACTCTTTCTGTTTCCCTTTCAGGAGCATAATTGTCTGCTAGGTTTCAATTACCCATCAATAAGCCCACTGTCAATTCAGACGTCATTTCCCCAATTTTTAGCTTAAAATGTGTTGTTTATTTTTTTCTTATGCATCTATAGCTATAAAGATTGTTTGCAAAACTGAAATGTTACAGTGCTCATGAATATATTATCTTAATTTCAGACCAACAGAGAACAGCAATGACATAAATACAGTATTTTTCATGCCAAAGAAGTCTTAGATGATTCTGAATAGATCCTATAGCTAGACTAAGGGCCTGCTCATGTGACATCCAGAACATGTGGGTAAATTTATTGATCCTTATTCTGGTTCTGCCTCATAGATTACAGGACAGTATCTTGGGTCAGGCCTTTTTAGCCTGGGGCTGAAGGGGGGAGAAGAGAATTGAACATCTATTTTGACTTGCGTTACTTCAGTCTAGAAACCAAATGTTGTATAACTCTAAAAGTGATGACCTCCCCCTGACCCAGACACAGAGTAGCAACAGAATTTGTAGGGTCCAGTGCAAAATGAAATTTCAGGGCCCCTTGTTCAAAGAGCAGGATTAAAAATCTTTGTTTTCCTTCTGCGTTCTCTTAATTGACCAGTTATGGTATTTTTTTGTTTCACTATTTAATGTTATACTCCCTTGAACATAAAAACACTTGTGGGGTGTCACCAGTGCCTGGGTCCCTACCCTGTGACTGGGTGGGAAACAAGTGCCCCAAACTGATCTTTCCTTTGCCCAGCCTCCCCCCCTCCCCACCAAGGATGGAGGACAACAGCAAAATCATGGAATGGGGCAGAGGAGCAGAAGGTGGGGAACACAATCTGGGAAGGCAGGGAAGTGGCAGGAGGTGGACCTTACATGAGCCAAAGCTCTAACCCCAGTGCATGTTCTGTTGTCCCATTAGACTATACTTACAAAACACAACTTCAAAGACAAACTATTAAGAATTTTAACACGGTAACAATAGAGCATTAATCCTCAAAGGCAGAGTCTCCTTCTGAGAACGGGTCTTGTGCAACTACACCGCTCACACACCCATGAAGCTGACTTTGCCCACATAATATGGTCTCTAGCCTAATTCATCGTTATAAAGAAAGCTGGAACACAAGGGGGAGAATGCTGCTCCCAGAACGTGTAATGTACCCTCACACACCCAGACATTACCATCTGTAACGATGTACTCACAGGTGCTTCCTGTGGGGGACAAGATTTGTGCCTTTTTTGGACAACGCTGTGGATCTCTGCTGAGCAGCATAACTGTACTAACTTCATTTTGTATCATTCAGGTAGGTGTGTCTTGTGTAATTTGTGCAAGTGATGTCGTCAGTGCCTAGTGTTTCCTCAAATCCAGCACACATGCAGTTAAGAACCCATTTACTTAAGAATTAACCTAGAGCTTACGCTCTTTAGAGCAGAAATGGGAGTGGCTGGTTAGTTCAGTTAGTTAGAGCACGGTGCTAATAAAACTAAGGTTGGTGGTTCAATCCCCGCATGGGCCACTGTGAGCTGTGCCCTCCTTAAAAAGAAAAAGGGGAGAAAAAAAAGGAGCAGGAATGATCATCTTCATATGTCTAGCAATTTACAGGACCTTGCATAAGCTGATACTCAAATACTTCTTGAGTTGAGATAGGAATAAGTGTCCTTCAATTTACTCTACCCCAAAAATAAAAGTCAACTTTTTTAAAGCAAATTGGAGCTAGAATTGTCAGACAAGTCAATCTATTTGGTTTATGTATGTGCATGTATACACACACACACACACACACACACACACACACACACACACACTGTCTTAATTCCACACATTTTTTGGTCAAAATTTCAATGTGGCTATCAGGACCAATCAATCCTACAAAAAAGCAGATTAAAAAATACCCACAAAGTTACTGTCTTAACCAAAAGGAAATCTATTTCAAGGAAGCCCTAATTAAAATGTCAAAAAACTAAAACAACATTCACAAAGAATATTTAAATAACATGGAGAAGAGTGTATGACATAATTAAATGAAAAACCAAGAGGAAACAATATAATATTGCAAGTCCTCAAAATAAGACCATGCACTTACATACACAATGTGTAAAAAAAATAGAAGGAAAAGTTATCCAACAATATTAGCATATTAGCATTTATTTATCTCTCAGTATATAAGATTGAGGGATTTGGGGGATTTTTACTTATTTGTTTATTTATTAAAATTTTTCTCTCACAATGAGCGTATGCTGCTTTCATAATCAGGGGAAAAAGTATAAAAAGCAAATCTTTGGAAAGAAAAACTTTCAGTTATTTAAACCAGTAGTTAAAATTAATTTTTAGTAACAGGTTTTTTGGGGGGGCATCAATATTATGGAACCCCAATATATTTTTAAAAAACAAGTAGAGCCAGCTTAATTAGGCAGTTTAAATCTTCATCATCAAGCAGAAAATACTTTATTGCTTGAACATACTCCTGAAATGCTACTTAGAAACTCACTGATTTAAATCCAAACCCCATCCAGTGGTTGTGAAATAGGCATGTGAGGTAGCTTTGTATCCCATTTCTCTGATTTACATTTTATTCAAGATATTGGTATTATTTAAGTAATTCTTGGTTATGCCTCAGTAACAAATAAATTTTGACATCTCAGTGGTTTAACTACAAGGGTTTATTTTTCATTCATCTCAATCCAGTGCAAATCAGCTGGTAAATCATTGACTCAGGAGCCCAGGCTCTTCAACCCTGCAACTGCACCATCTTGGATTTCATCACCTTCACTTACACAGATAAAAGAGAGAAAGAGATGGTGTAGTCACATTGGTCCTTCACTGCTCTGGCCCAGAAACCATCACTTTACTTATAAATATCTTTTTTTTTTGCCTGAAGTAGTCACATGGACCCAAACTAACTGCAGAAGAGACTGGGAAATGTCTAGATGTGCAGATACCTGTGGTTATTATTAATAACGTCTGTCACAATATTTTATTTTAAAATTTCAAATAACTTTAAAGTAGCACTTAAGATTTATCAGAATGGGACAAAGGTTAAGAGTGGTTATAAAACACTACTAGCAGAAACTTTTTTTTTTAAGATTAATGCACTTGAAAAAATTCTAAGAGAATATGACAAAACAGATCATTGATATGAAATGAAGTTCAAGGTGCGATTAAATCGAGTTGAAAGCATGAAACAATACCCTAAGATGTCAGGTACCTCTACTTATCACCCTCTGATTTCCAGAGGTTCTATATTGAGACAGGCAAGTGGGGCTTTGAAAATGTCCCAGTAAAAGTGGAAAACTGCCACAACTTATTACAAGATCTGATTTGATTTACACTGCTTACAATAAACTTCAAAGAGATACATACCAATGGTTCCTAAATGTCATATAAACACATCTTCATATAAACATCAGTCTGGAACTCTGCCAACCTGTGCAGAGCTGGAAGATATTCAGCAGAGCAAGCTGCCAAAGGACTTTATTCTCAAACCTTCATAACTGAGGATTATTTTGCTCATTTTTCTACTTAGTAGAGTGCCCATTTATCATTTCTACTTCAGGCAGCAAGGGGTGTTTTCCACAGTTTTGCATGTCAATTTAGACGTCACAATAGCATTGTAAATTTAAGAGAGTGTTTTCTAATCCTATACACTGTGCCTAGGATTGTGCTCTGTATACTCAACTTTTATAAATGTTGGTTATTGATTTATAAATATAGTAACTAAAATCAGTGGGAGATACACTTGAAATGTGATGCTACTAATACACATGGTATAATTTTTAAAATGTGGCCTCATTCCTATCACTTGGATAAAGTGTATTAGTGCCAAAATGTGAAATAAGTTGGTTCTGTACCAATTTTCCTATAAATGGCAAAGAAAGATTTAAGGTAAACTAACATTTAAACAAGTTATATTTTTCAGAAATTTATAAAGGATAATTCTTGCTTCTGTACTTTAATGGAAGGAAGGAAGGAAGGAAGGAAGGAAGGAAGGAAGGAAGGAAGGAAGGAAGGAAGGAAGGAAGGAAGAGGGGGAGGGAGGGAAGGAGAGAGAGAGAGAGAGAGAGAGAGAGAGAGAGAGAGAAAGAAATCTATTTTGTACTATTTAAAGAATATTTGGTACTCTCTTTAGATCATGGGTATTATTCAACTTTGTTTTTTTATCATTCTCATTGGTTTTATACTATCTGGATGAAAAACTACAAAATTCCTGTTGGTTGTTAAAAAGACAATGTGAAATCAATAGTTTTATTTATTAAGAGATAGAACCTCTGAATAAGTGACATTGTTTGGCTCTTATTACTTTACCAGCTTCTTCTTTGAAAAATAATGAATTATCAGTTTAGTGCATCAAGAAATCTCTAGGAAAGTTCACAATTTAAATAACTTTTGAATTTAAAATGGTCAAAGATGTAAGCCACCTCAGCATCTCCTTCACCAATTTTATCTTGGTTCAGAGTGACTAGTAAATCATCATACGAATGAATGAATGAATTTCATCTCCTGTATCTTGGACGCATTGCTGAAACAATTAAATTTAACTTCCAGTCATGAGAAATTAGATAGATATGATTTGGCAAGAGCCCTGCTCCTGTTTGCTTTTTCTCCTAGAATAAGTCAATAAGGTTTGTAACTGAAAACAGTCTCATGGACCATTGACTCTGCCTTTTTCCCAGCACAAGTGGTCCTACCGCTGCTGCTCTACTCAGATAACGTGCTACTCAGAGGACAGTCTACACGGCTGAACCTGTCATACATGTTTGCAGAATTATAAGAGCTTCTCTGACATCCTAAAAGCAGACGGAACTTGGGTCAATTACACTGGTGTGGACTATTTTTAAAGTTCTGTTTACTAATCTGTCTCCCACATTAAACTGTGAACAACGTGAGAGAATCCCTCTTAAGCATCACTGTTTCCAGCATAAATCTCAACACTGACAAATGTTCAGTTCAGTGTTTTCAATAAACGTGACCATGGAATACTAAATTTTAGTTAAATCAATATATTCAGGAGTGTTGGGGCAGATAATTAAGTAATTTGGAGACTATTCCGTCTTTCCAAATTGTTTCCAAATGCCAATAATCTAACAAAAGGACCTCCCCTTTATGTCCTTGGCCTTCACTAATGTTGAAAAATAGAAAAGGAGCTTGTCTCAGATAAACCATTGCTATGAATTCTAGCTGTGTGAAGAAAGCTAAGAGGAGTTCAAAAGGCTTGGAAATTTTATTTAAGTTATTTTCCTTAAAAATGAAACTGCTAATACATGACAAACCTCAGCAATGCATTTAATGCAAAATTCCTATTCATATTTGCAATCCAAATTTAGTTTAGGAGTGGCAGTCCTCTCCCTCTCCTCTCTCCTATTCTGTTTCCTATCACCAACTTTCCTACCATGCTTCCCCGAAAATAAGGCCTAACCAGAAAACAAGCCCTAGCATGATTTTTCAGGATGATATCCCCTGAACATAAGCCCTAATGTGTCTTTTGGAGCAAAAATTAGTATAAGACCCGGTCTTATTTGGGGGGAAACACGGTAGATGGAAAAACACCTCTATTTTGAAGTTTACTATGGAAGGATTTAAGTCCAGTGAGGTGGGAGCATTAAAAAAGGGGGGGAAAAAACTGACAGTCCATCACTCAAAACAAGAATGAAAAACTGGAAGTGTATTTGTCAATTCTAGTTTTCTATTCTCCCAGGCAAGTTTCCACAGATTTCACACTCATGAAATACAAAATGCTGTGAAATTGACAGAGAATAGAAATTAAACAGAAAATAATTTTCCATAAGATATTTGACTGGAAAAAGACTCACCTATTAAGATGCTGTTACAATAATTTAAACATGGAGTGATGCCAGTCTAGACTTGACTCTTGACCAGTGGTATTGAATGTCACCATGCATCAGAATCATTTAAGAGCTTGTTAAAATAGCTAAAATATAGATTGTAATTCAAAAGATCTGAGATAGAACCAAGAATTTACATTTCTAACAGGCTTCTAGGTTGTACTAATGCTGTTGATCCTTGCACTGAGCTCTGAGTAGCACTGCTCTAGACTGATGAGGTAAAAATAACAAAACCACAAACTATTTTCACTAAGAATCAAAAGGATATAACAAAGCCTAGTTATAAGGAATAAGATACCAAAATAGTTAATGTAACAATGGTGTTATTGACCTGCATGTAAATTGAAAAGGAGACTGGTTTTCTAACCTGTAAAAGATAAGTTTTGTTTTTATAAATGCTGGGTTGAAGATGACATCAGGGTATCTATGTGTACATGATCTGTAAGAGAGCAGGAAATAGATGGCTGTCACAGGCATATTGTTAGAATTCAGACCTAAAGATGAAACTTTGCAAGTCCTATTAAAATAGTAGCTAAACCCAAGAGAGTATAAAGACTGGGTTATGGGAAGAAACCAGGGAGTTATGTACAGAACCTCAAAGAAGTCAGTAGCATATGTTATAATAAAAAACACTATAAGAATAGTATTGAATCGTGTATATATGTACCATATCTTCTTTATCCAATCATCTACTGAAGGACACTTTGGTTGTTTCCATGTCTTGGCCACCATAAATAAAGCTGCAATGAACATGAGAGCACATATATCTTTATGGATAAATGTTTTCAGATATTTTGGGTAGATACCCAGGAGAGGGATTGCTAGGTCATATGGTAATTCTATTCTTAATGTTTTGAGGAACCTCCACACTACCTTCCATAGCGGCTGCACCAATCTGCATTCCCACCAACAGTGTATGAGGGTTCCTTTTTCTCCACAGCCTCTCCAACACTTGTTACTATTTGTCTTGTTGATGATAGCCATTCTAACTGGTGTGAGATGATATCTCATTGTGTTTTTTATTTGCATTTCTCTGATGATTAGTGATATTGAGCATTTTTTCATATATCTATTTGCCATTTGTATGTCCTTTGGAGAAATGTCTATTCAGATCTTCTGCCATAAGAAAAGATGAAATAGTACTATTTGCGACAACATGGATGGATCTTGAGATTATTATGCCAAGTGACATGTCAGACAGAAAAAGTAGAGAACCATATGATTTCACTGATAAGTGGTATATAAAACTGAAAACAACAAAAGAATAAGGTAAACAAATGAAGAAACAACAACTCATAGACACAGACAATAGGTTAGTGGTTACCAGAGGGTAAGAGGAGAGGGGGTGGTATATGAGGGTAAAAGGGATCAAATATATGGTGATGGAAGGAGAACTGACTCTGGGTGGTGAACACACAATATGATATATAGATGATGTATTACAGAATTGTACACCTGAAATCTATGTAACTTGACTAACAGTTGTCACCTCAATAAACATTAATTTAAAAAATAAAAAAAAGGAAGGAAACTAAACTTTAAAAAATAATGCATTGTTTGATGATATATTTGAAAAAACAAAAAAGACACCATAAGAGAGAGGACTGGTTGCAATGATTATGATGGAAGAAGAGGAGCCATTAGATGAGTGTTGCAGGCATTAAAGGAGAGCTGCATTTATTAATAAGTGGTTTCTGCTAAATGCTTCAAAGAGAACGAGGAGGATGAAAACCAGAGCGATGCTCCAGGATTTGGCTCAATGGACACTGATAAACTTTTGAAAGCATTGTGTCAGTAGCATGGAGCAGAAACCAAACTGAAAGTAATTAAGAACAAAATGGGAAAAGAAAAAGTGAGGCAGTTAGCATGATTAAAAAAAAGAATTGTATTGAACTTCAGTTTTGTTTATAGAACTAGAATTCAATGACATCTATAATGTTTACACTGCCTTTTTCTTTTTAAATTACCAAAGAGCCACGTATAGGTTACGGCAGGCTGGAAAATGGTCCCTCAAAGTTATCCACATCTTATTGCTAAAATCTGTGAGTGTTACCTTATCTGGCAAAAAGGGTCTCTACAGATGTGATTAATTTAAGGCTCTTGGGATAGGGAGAGTAGCCTGGATTATTCAGATGTCTCCTAAATGCAATAATGCAAGTATTATCATAAGGGGAAGGCAAAAGGAAATTTCACACACACAAACTAAGAATGCAATGCCACTATAGAATGCAAAGCAAGCAAGGTGCTATACCCCTGGCTTTGAAGATGGAGGAAGAGGCCACACTAGGAATGCAAGGGATGCTGCTCTAGAGGCTGGAAAGCCAAGGAAACAGATTTTCCCCTAAAGCCTTCAGAGGGAGCGGTGGCCCTGCTGAAACCTTATTTCAGTGCAATGAAACTGATTTTGGGGTTCTGCGCCTCCAGAATTGTAAGACAGTAAATTTGTGTTGCTTTAAACTACCAGTGTTGTGGTAACTTATTACAGCATCCATAAAAATCTAATACATAGGTCAATACTCAATTTTATCCCAACAAAAAATTTAGCCTATTAAGCCACCTAGTCCTAGACAAAAACCAGTCTAAGAGAATATGAGATATTTCCCAGTTGAGGATCACGATGTTTTGTTCCTCTTCTCACATCCAATTTGGTAAAAACAGATTTGCTATAAGACCTTAGAGGAAATCACTATTTAAATAATTTGAAAAATTATACAGAAGATATGGATTTCATCCTTTAAAATGTTGACTTTTAAAATATGGTTTGGCCAATTAGCCAAAATGGGTTGTCCAACTAACAACTAAATTAGATTCACCAAAAAGTACAGTCATCAGTATTTCAAAATACAGATGCTAAGATAAAAATCCTAATTTCCCAGAAACAATTTAAAAAATCAATGAAACAATTCTAACAGCAAGGAAGTGATGTCATAGGAATGGTGGCAGCAGGGCTCACTTTTTGAGTTCTCCTCCAGATCTTATCACAAACGGGACATCTATAACCCATCAAAGGACTCTCTGCTCATCACACAGAACAGCTAAGAGACTCGTGCAAGGATTACTTGAAGGTGGGCAAATTGGGCGAGCAGGGGAAGAAGGAATGGAGTGGAGTGGAGATGCAGCCAGCATCTGCGGCAGTGGAAACACCATCGGCATCTGCAGCTGCAGAGATGCAGGGGATCCCAGGACAGAACAGAGAACATAAAAGCCAGGAGGTGGGCTCTTTCCCTGCGTCCCACAGCTGATCTCTCCCACAGATGGGGCAGCCAGTTGGGCCCTAGGTCGGACAAAAGACACAAACTCCATACCTGGGCCTCTCCCCCCGCTCTTCCAATCCTACCCCTGCCCTTCCAGAGATTTAAACTGGCCCCTGAACTCAGGAGTAGTGTCAGATTACGAAGGAGCCTTAGTGCTCAGGCTCTGGGAAGACCGGTGTGCAGCTCTGACCCAGGGAAGAGCCTGGGAAGAGTATGACTTTTGCTGGGCTAGGAGAGAAGAGACTTCTCCACCCCCAGACACCAGCTTTTCTGGCCTGTGGGAAGAGTGTGACATGACTGGGCTGAGAGAGAGAAGACCCCTCCATCCCCAGCCCCCACCCTTTCTGGCCTGCCTAGGGCAGGGCAATTACAACTGCAGAGGCACTCCCAGGGATCAGCAGTAGGAAGCAGACGCCGCACACAACAAACAAAAACTATGTAAAATGGACTTCTGTACACACACAGAAAATAATCTATAAACATATATCTAAAAAATGAACAGTTATCTCTAGATCAGATGGGATTATAGGTGATCATTTTCTCTTTTGCTTACCTGCATTTTCAAATTTTTCTAAAATAAATATATGCTACTTGTCTACTACAAGCATGATTTAAAATGTTTTTCCTAAAATAATAAGTAATAAAATACTGAACAAAGGAAAATTTAGGAAATTAGCATTCTGAGAAAATAACTATATAATTGGAAATATTTATGGGAAGTTTCTATGATTAATAAAACTCTAAAATGGAAATCATGAAAGGGAATTAACAAGAAAAGATCAATAGGATACAATTTGAGAGAAAGTTCAGAAATCCAAACGGAATAAATTGACAATAAGATGGTAGTCACTGAGTCTTCCCTGACTTCACATGTAATGCAAGACAAACATCCTGACAAATACCTGAGCACCAAAGTGGTATAGTATAAATCAGCATAGCTGATGGAGAGCACAAATCCCACCAGCTGAATGTGAATGATATCGGTCTATAGTCGAATAAGTCTGTGAGGTGCATGGCTTTAAAAAGTTAAACCAATTGCTTTACAGTGGGACCTCTCAAATCTTTTGATATGCTTTATGCATTGTCAGTCACCAAAGGTCATATCTAGCATGCATGCAACAGTCACCAAATAAAGTGAGTTACATAATATTAGTTTTGTGTCTTCTCTCTCAGGAATAATATTCCAGAAAACAATTTAAAAACCCAGGTAGAAAGAAACAGGTTAAAGAAGCAATATCCGTAAACAGAACACTCACCTGAAGGAAAGTGAAAATAGATACATGAAGTTTAATAGAGGAATTTTCAAAAAATGTCAAGCAAAACTAACAGAAGAAATGAGGAGTCTGTGACTGGTAAAAAGAAAGAGAAAGATTCAGTGCAGTCTACAATTGTCAGATTTTGATGTGGTTCAGACAAGAATATACCGACGGAGTTCAGAGGTTCAAAGCCTGTGTCTCTAATGTTCCCCAACTGATCCTTCTCTCCTTGCTATCCTTACTCAAATATCTAATAAAGTAATATGACAAATATTCTTTTGTGTGTAACAGGATATTAAAATAGGACTCCTACGTCCATTTTGGCTGAAACCACAGGGAGATATGTGCCTACCATTGCCACACCCAAGCAATATGCTTGACTATGCAGGGCTTCTAGAAGAAGTAACAAACAACCAGTTTTGTAACCTTGGCTTATCAAACACTTCCAGCCTTTTAGAAAAGAATAGGAAACTAAATGGTGAGAAAACTTGAGAGAGAACTGTAGGTGGGTTATGAGCCTAAGGAAGTGGGTCCTTAGCTCTCCTCAAATCTCATGAGAGAGCCTTCAAGAAGACTCCTTGGAGGCCTGATATGTATCCCTTGGGTTCAAGAACACACAGACGAGTCCCCAGATAAGTGTCAGACACTAGGCTAAAAGTGAGAGTCTATGGCTGGAGCCTATGCTCTAAAGACAAAGTAGGCATTTGCGATAGTCTATGTCTAGCCAGCTTGTAGATGGTGTCTTCTCACTACATCCTCACATGGCAGAGAGAGGAAGAGGAAGCAAGCTCCCTGGTGTCTATTCTTAAAGATCACTAATCCCATCATGGGAGCTCCACCCATGACTTCATCTAAACCTAATTACCTCCAAAAGGCCCCACCTCCAAATACAATCACACTGTGGGGTAGATTTTCAACATTTGGGATGGGGGGAACACAAACATTCATTCAGTCCATAACAGACTGCAATCCCAGCGTTAGTGCTTCTCCTGGGCCAGAGATGTTCAGCTTATAGAGCCTGCCCAGGAGGGCTGCCTGGAGGAGTGAAACCCCAGCACAAAAAGGCTAAAGTGGTACTGCCAGAAGTGTAAAGACAAGAAGGAATTTTAAGTAGACAGCTAGAGAAAATGTATTAGTTACTGAGACACAGATGAGGTGCTGTGCTGCTAGCGTTTGGTGAAGAAGAGGTCTCTAAAGACCTGCAACAGCCCTTTTAGGGCCAGCTTTAAATATTCACCAAGCTTGAAGAAGACAAGGTCTTCATAAATTGGAGCCAGTCAATTTATGACTTACCATTTTCTTTTCTCCCCATATTTCAAACTGGGAAGGATCAGAAGCTGAGGCTAGAAAGTGAAGACAAGGGAATAAGAGCTGGTATGGTGAAGAGGGGAAAAAAGCCAACCAGATTCCTCCCCAATGACTGACGGATGGAGCTAAGGTAGAGGAGATGTTTTAACTTAGTTTTTACTATTTCGTAATTCTTGATATGAGACGCTTTGAACGGGAGCATAACACAATATTGGGCATGAGATTTCAACCAGAAGTAAAGTGAAAACTATCTCCACAGAATGGATTTAAAGAGGGATGGTACATGAATAAAAGTATTTTTGATTAGGCCTTAAATGTTTTGTTCCTTCAACATGTAAGTTAAACTTGTAACCCTTTAGAAGGATTAAACCAAAAATTAATTTTATTCCTCACTTTTTTTAAGATCAAATATGCCTGCTTTTTATGTTCCACTTATTCCTTATAACCTTGAAACTCATTTTCTATAAAAATTGGCAATACCAGTTATTGGTAGGTTATGTCAAATAATTGTTTTAAATTCTATTATAATGTAAACTATTTCAGAAAAATAAAATCCAGTTCAATGTTAGAAGAATGATACATGATGACATAGTTAGTTTTATCCCCAAAATGTGAGAATAGTTCAATATTAGGGCATCATTAACATAATTTATCTCATCAGTTGGAAAAACTATATGATAATTATAAAATTCACAAAGTTATTACAGATTTTAACAAATCTTAGGAAATAAAAGAATAATGTCTTGTGACAAAGACCTTCTCAGACTTTCTATATCAATATCTTATTTAATGATTGAACACTAAAAACATTTTCTTCAAAGTCAGAAACAACACATAATTCAGGAATCAATAAAAGATCAAGGACATAGAATAGATCTAGAAGAAAAATTCAAATATAAACAAAAATATGGCCAGTGTCATTTCAAATCAACTGAAAATGGATTGAAATGTTAATAAATGGCATTGGAATATTGGTCACTTCTCAGGAAAAGAAACAGAAGACTAATTGAAATACTTTTTTCATATGGATTTAAGATATAGTTGAAAAAAAATGATCAGAAGTACCATTAGAAAGTAAGGGTCAATATTATCTTGGAGCAAAGAAAGCTCAATTATAATAAAAAGGTGAAAATCACACATGGAAAGACATATTTGACTATAGAAAATTTTCTATACAACAGAAGTTACCATAAATAAATGGTCACTCACTAAGAGGCGTTCCTATGAATGAGGCTCAGGGACAAGTAAACCAGACCAATTCTCTATCACCAGGTAGTTTCCAACCATTTCAGCATCTATCACTTGAAATAAAGGATTGAAGAGTCATCAGAATTCTGCATGTGGACTTGACTAGATGTTTTGCTACTTGACTATATAACCCACTTATGATAAGGGACTAGTGTCTGAGTTATACAACCATGAGATGCTGTGATAAAGGGCTGGCAACAGAGCACTCCAATTAGAGTTGACCCTTGAACAACATGGGTTTTAGAGGTGCCAATGCCCCACATAGTCAAAAATCCACATATAACCTTTGACTCCCCAAAAACTTTACTAATATCCTGTTGGTGACTGGAAGCCTTACCCTCAACATAAACAGTCAATTAAAACATGTTTTGTGTATTTTAATGTACTGTATTCTTACAATAAAGTAAGCTAGAGAAAATATTAAGAAAATCTGAAGGAAGAGAAAATACATTTACTGTATTTATTGAAAAAATACACATATAAGTGGACCCTCACACTTCAAACCCATGTTGTTCTGGAACCAACTGTACTTCCACAATGATTAAGTCAATATAGTGTTGCCTCATGGTGTAGTTGGGGTAGGGAAGTGAGTCTCTACTCTAATATTAAAACCACCTGGACGAAGTACAGGACCTACGCCAGAAATTCTAATTCAATTCACCTGAAGTGAAGTACAGAGGACCAGGACCCTCCCGCCATTTTTTTAAAGTTTCCCAGTTATATAATATTTTATCATAAAACAAAGGGGATGTGATTTATTCCTCAATAGCAAATATCTGGCAGAGAAAGGCTTTTTTTAAAATAATGGTGATTTACTGTCTCATCAAAGATACACAGTATTCTAGCCTGAACAGTTGTCATGTGAGGCGGCCTGTGGGGTCTCTTGTCCCGCACCCCACATAAGAACGCAGGATATGGTGAGGCCAAAAAGGAACACCCACGAAGCCATAGGTATGGGAGTCATACCACTATAGTCTTGCTGGTGGCTGGGTTGGAGACACAGGAAGCAGGAGCCACACTGTCTGCAACCTGCTGTCCTAACTGCAATCCACGCTTGCCAGCCACCATCTTCTTGCTAGCCCCCATTTTTCTGCTAGTGTAGCCACAGCAGTTATATTAGTGGCCAATGGCTCACTGGTTATAGCTGCCGGCCAACTAGCCACAGCTGATGGCCATCCAATCACAGTTGATGGCCATTTACTACCTGAGCCAGCAC
This sequence comes from Rhinolophus sinicus, assembly GCF_036562045.2. NCBI lineage: Eukaryota > Metazoa > Chordata > Mammalia > Chiroptera > Rhinolophidae > Rhinolophus > Rhinolophus sinicus. The sequence continues at coordinate 78,519,244 of NC_133751.1, read as the reverse complement.
CTTTCCACGTGAGGCCGAGAGCTGGAAACTGCACTCCTGGCTCTGTCCCCCAACAGTCCTACCCAGTAATTCTGAAAGTAAAGAGACACCTTCCTTTAGGATCTGGTTTCTGTTTAGTACTTACTTCAATAGTTTTGAATCTCCCTGTACCCTAAAATCCTCTTATACTTTATCTTTGCCTCCTTATAACTTCATACCAAATCTTTATAATTGTAAGTCTGCTGTTCTCTTTCATGAAAGAGTGCAATGCAATGACTAATTCGCTAAAGAAACTTCATATTTGTATTTTTGAAGACAGGAATAAAGGACTTACAAGATCAGACAAGGCCCGTGGCATACATTCACATTGGCACAATGAAAGCTCTTAAATTGTTTTTCCAAGTCAATATGTTTGCCAGGCAAAAAACAAAACAAAAACCCTGCCAAGAAGGCAGGAAGATTTCAGCATGTACTCCTAGACATTTTATACATAAGCACAAAAAAGTCTTCACATTAAGTACCAAAACCTTGTTCGAGTTCTCTCTCTGGAGAGAAAAACATTCTCTCACTCCCTGACGACTTACAATGGGATCCCTATTCATCACTAGAAGCCTCACAACAAATGTGTTGGGCTGGGTTCGCATCCCACTGTTTTGTTCAATTTCTTAATTTTTGCAAAATTATTTGACCTTTTAATATGTTTATCCTACTTAGCCTAGATAGTTTGAATGAGCTTAAGGACTAGGAATGTTCCTTTGTATCTTTATACCATACCAAACTGGTACCAATTAGCACTCAAATAACAACTGAATAATAGTTGTTTAAATATTCTTCGCCCTAAGGCAAGAGATCATATACGTGAACCCAAGTACACAGTCCTTGGGTAAAGGAGATCTCCCCAGACTCTATTTTTCAGAAAGACCTACTCTGTTAAGATACGCAGTTATAAAAGGAAAGGGAGGGGCAGCTGGAAATGGTAGAAAAGACTTTGGGAGCATTGGAAGAAATATCCCTTGGTTTCTCCTTTCTCCAACATTCCCCATTGCCAGAAGGGGCTTCAAAGGACATCAGGAGCAGGAAACACCACAGAAGCAGAATAGGTTAGGGGACTGTGGCTGTCATGTTGATTTGTGGTCAAATGGGCACCTCTCTGGGGAAAGCCAGAAATATTAGGGGAGACGGTCCCTTTACAAGGGTATGGGAATTCTAGGTAGGCATTTGGAGGCAAAAAATTAGGAACTTTGGCTTACTGGTGTCCTTGTGGCCATTTGTCCTTTTAGGCTGGTAAAATATGGTCATATTGAGTTGTTACCATATGAAAATGCCAGAGATGCATCAAGTGTGCTTTCTCCTGATGCTCCTAAGCCCTAAATCTATTTTTATTATGCTTATCAGCTGTTTCAAACCCCTTCTCCAATAGCACAAACCATATATGGGTAAGGGTTGGGCTTGCAGAGTCAAGATTCAAACCTTAGATTGTGTGACATATTTAAAACCCAGGCACTTTCCCCAACACCATGCTTGCATAGGTCAGACATGCAAATAATTGAAACAGAGTGATTCTTTTACAGAATTTACTGTTGTTAAGGAAAATGTATCCAAAACATAGAAATTTGGCAAAAGAAAGGCTGCATATTATTCAATGTCATACAACTGACAGGCCCACCCAAGAATTATCTATTTCTTTGAGAGACTGTACCTTTCTTTGACTAGCTATTTAATATTAATATGCAGTTATGTAAATATTTTTTATTTTTTTATCCAACAGAGATACAAATGATTTCTGTTCAGTAGAAAAAAATAACCCCAAATAGTATGACATCATTGACATTCAGGACATTAACCAGTTTGGGCTGTAACTTTGCCAACTTATTTTACCATGCCATTTCCAACAAATTATAATTCTCTGTTCATCAAATGGAATTTTTTGAACCAGTTTGTCATCCTGCTGATTCCCTCACTGAGTTAAGTAAATTTTTGCTAAGTGCTTACTATGTATATGTAAGTGTCATGTTAAGTTTTAGGAAATGATGCTTCAAGACTACAACATGTTGCAAAGTTTTAGCATAAGATGTATTTTCATGCAGTAGGGGTCAAGACAAAGGAAAGTTTTCACAGATGCAACTGCACTGAGGTGAGCCTTGTGGAATGGACAAGATTTCACCAATGGCTGTGAGAAGGAAAGCCATTGCAGACACACCTTTAAATATTTATATGTAAAGCTGACAAAGAGGATCTAATCTAGCTCATTTAGTAATAGTTATGTTAGCCCCATTTATGCAATCTTCTAAATAAAATATTATCAAATAGAATTTATCATTGCTTGAAAATAACAATATGAGGTCTGACAATTAAGTTCACAAACTCATCCTAGAAAAAGTGCATATACCTCATTGCTAAATATCACTATAGTCACCTTCAAAGCACTCCCTTTGGGAAGCTATACACCGAAGCCAGCACCT